>NC_135817.1:88160288-88342507 GCF_964213995.1 Mustelus asterias | reverse complement strand
CCCAGCCCCGGGGTGAGAGAGAGAGAGACCCGGCCCCGGGGAGAGAGAGAGGAGAGACCCAGCCCGGGAAGAGAGAGAGAGACCCGGCCCCGGGGAGAGAGAGAGAGAGAGACCCGGCCCCGGAGAGAGAGAGAGAGAGACCCGGCCCTGGGGAGAGAGAGAGAGACCCGGCCCTGGGGAGAAAGAGAGAGACCCGGCCCCGGGGAGAGAGAGAGACCCGGCCCGGGAGAGAGAGAGAGAGAGACCCGTCCCCGGGGAGAGAGAGAGAGAGACCCGTCCCCGGGGAGAGAGAGAGAGATCCGGCCCCGGGGAGAGAGAGAGACCCGGTCCCGGGGGCGAGAGAGAGAGAGAGAGAGACCCGGCCCCGCGGACAGAGACCCGCCCCCGGGAAGAGAGAGAGAGAGAGACCCGGCCCCGGGAGAGAGAGAGAGAGAGACCCGGCCCCGGGGAGAGAGAGAGAGAGAGACCCGGCCCCGGGGAGAGAGAGAGAGAGAGACCCGGCCCCGGGGGAGAGAGAGAGAGAGAGAGACCCGGCCCCGGGGAGAGAGAGAGAGACCCGGCCCCGGAGAGAGGAGAGAGGAGAGAGAGAGACCCGGCCCCGGGGAGAGAGAGAGAGAGAGACCCGGCCCCGGGGAGAGAGAGAGAGAGAGACCCGGCCCCGGGGAGAGAGAGGAGAGAGACCCGGCCCCGGGGAGAGAGAGAGAGAGAGACCCGGCCCCGGGGAGAGAAGAGAGAGAGACCCGGCCCCGGGGAGAGAGAGAGAGACCCGGCCCCGGGAGAGAGAGAGAAGACCCGGCCCCGGGAGAGAGAGAGAGACCCGGCCCCGGGGAGAGAGAGAGAGACCCGGCCCCGGGAGAGAGAGAGACCCGGCCCCGGGGAGAGAGAGAGAGAGAGACCCGGCCCCGGGAGAGAGAGAGACCCGGCCCCGGGGAGAGAGAGAGAGAGACCCGGCCCCGGGGGAGAGAGAGAGAGAGACCCGGCCCCGGGGAGAGAGAGAGAGACCCGGCCCCGGGGAGAGAGAGAGACCCGGCCCGGGAGAGAGAGAGAGAGAGAGAGAGACCCGGCCCCGGGGAGAGAGAGAGAGACCCGGCCCCGGAGAGAGAGAGAGAGACCCGGCCCCGGGGAGAGAGAGAGACCCGGCCCGGGGCGAGAGAGAGAACCCGGTCCCGGGGAGAGAGAGAGAGACCCGGCCCGGGGAGAGAGAGAGAGAGACCCGGCCCCGGGGAGAGAGAGAGAGAGAGACCCGGCCCCGGGGAGAGAGAGAGAGAGACCCGGCCCCGGGGAGAGAGAGAGAGAGAGACCCCGCCCCGGGGAGAGAGAGAGAGAGAGACCGGCCCCGGGAGAGAGAGAGAGAGAGACCCGGCCCCGGGGAGAGAGAGAGAGAGAGACCCGGCCCCCGGGAGAGAGAGAGAGACCCGGCCCCGGGGAGAGAGAGAGAGAGACCCAGGCCCCGGGGAGAGAGAGAGAGAGAGACCCGGCCCCGGGGAGAGAGAGAGAGAGACCCAGCCCCGGGGAGAGAGAGAGAGAGACCCGGCCCCGGGGAGAGAGAGAGAGAGAGACCCGGCCCCGGAGAGAGAGAGAGAGAGACCCGGCCCTGGGGAGAGAGAGAGAGACCCGGCCCTGGGGAGAAAGAGAGAGACCCGGCCCCGGGGGAGAGAGAGAGACCCGGCCCCGGGGAGAGAGAGAGAGAGAGACCCGTCCCCGGGGAGAGAGAGAGAGAGACCCTCCCCGGGGAGAGAGAGAGATCCGGCCCCGGGGAGAGAGAGAGACCCGGTCCCGGGGGCGAGAGAGAGAGAGAGACCCGGCCCCGGGGGTGAGAGAGAGAGAGACCCGGCCCTGGGGAGAGAGAGAGAGAGAGACCCGGCCCTGGGGAGAGAGAGAGAGACCCGGCCCCGGGGAGAGAGAGAGAGAGAGACCCGTCCCCGGGGAGAGAGAGAGAGAGACCCGTCCCCGGGGAGAGAGAGAGGATCCGGCCCCGGGGAGAGAGAGAGACCCGGTCCGGGGGCGAGAGAGAGAGAGAGACCCGGCCCTGGGAGAGAGAGAGAGAGACCCGGCCCTGGGGAGAGAGAGAGACCCGGCCCCGGGGAGAGAGAGAGAGAGACCCGTCCCCGGGGAGAGAGAGAGAGAGACCCGTCCCCGGGGAGAGAGAGAGAGATCCGGCCCCCGGGGAGAGAGAGAGACCCGGCCCCGGGGAGGAGAGAGAGAGACCCGGGCCCCGGGGAGAGAGAGAGACCCGGCCCCGGGGAGAGAGAGAGACCCGGCCCCGGGAGAGAGAGAGAGAGAGACCCCGGCCCCGGGGAGAGAGAGAGAGAGACCCGGCCCCTGGGGAGAGAGAGAGAGACCCGGCCCTGGGGAGAGAGAGAGAGAGAGAGACCCGGCCCCGGGGAGAGAGAGAGAGACCCGGCCCCGGGGAGAGAGAGAGAGACCCGGCCCCGGGGAGAGAGAGAGACCCGGCCCCGGGGAGAGAGAGAGACCCGGCCCCGGGGAGAGAGAGAGAGAGAGACCCGGCCCCGGGAGAGAGAGAGAGAGACCCGGCCCTGGGGAGAGAGAGAGAGACCCGGCCCCGGGGAGAGAGAGAGAGAGACCCGGCCCGGGGAGAGAGAGAGAGATCCGGCCCCGGGGAGAGAGAGAGACCCGGTCCCGGGGGCGAGAGAGAGAGAGAGACCCGGCCCCGGGGGTGAGAGAGAGAGAGACCCGGCCCTGGGGAGAGAGAGAGACCCGGCCCCGAGAGTAGAGAGAGAGAGAGACCCGGCCCCGGGGAGAGAGAGAGAGAGACCCGGCCCCGGGGAGAAAGAGAGAGAGACTCGCCCCGGGGAGAGGGAGAGAGAGACCCGGCCCCGGGGAGAGAGAGAGATCCGGCCCTGGGTGGGAGAGAAACCCGGCCCCAGGGAGAGAGAGAGAGACCCGGCCCCGGGGAGGAGAGAGACCCGGCCCCGGGGAGAGAGAGAGAGACCCGGCCCGGGAGAGAGAGAGACCCGGCCCCGGGGAGAGAGAGAGAGACCCGGCCCCGGGGAGAGAGAGAGAGCCGGCCTGGGGGAGAGAGAGAGAGACCCGGCCCTGGGGGAGAAAGAGAGAGACCCGGCCCCGGGGAGAGAGAGAGACCCGGCCCCGGGGAGAGAGAGAGAGAGAGACCCGGCCCTGGGGAGAGAGAGAGAGACCCGGCCCCGGGGAGAGAGAGAGAGAGAGACCCGTCCCCGGGGAGAGAGAGAGAGAGACCAGTCCCCGGGGAGAGAGAGAGAGAGAGATCCGGCCCCGGGGAGAGAGAGAGACCCGGTCCCGGGGGCGAGAGAGAGAGGAGAGACCCGGCCCCGGGGGTGAGAGAGAGAGAGACCCGGCCCCGGGGGTGAGAGAGAGAGAGACCCGGCCCTGGGGAGAGAGAGAGACCCGGCCCCGAGAGTAGAGAGAGAGAGAGACCCGGCCCCGGGGAGAGAGAGAGAGACCCGGCCCGGGGAGAGAGAGAGAGAGACCCGGCCCTGGGGAGAGAGAGAGAGACCCGGCCCTGGGGAGAGAGAGAGAGAGAGAGACCCGGCCCTGGGGAGAGAGAGATCCGGCCCCTGGGTGGGAGAGAAACCCGGCCCCAGGGAGAAGAGAGAGACCCGGCCCCGGGAGAGAGAGAGACCCGGCCCCGGGGAGAGAGAGAGAGACCCGGCCCTGGGGAGAGAGAGAGACCCGGCCCCGGGGAGAGAGAGAGACCCGGCCCCGGGGAGAGAGAGAGAGCTGGCCCTGGGAGAGAGGAGAGAGACCCGGCCCTGGGGAGAAAGAGAGAGACCCGGCCCCGGGGAAGAGAGAGACCCGGCCCCGGGGAGAGAGAGAGAGAGACCCGGCCCTGGGAGAGAGAGAGAGACCCGGCCCCGGGGAGAGAGAGAGAGAGAGAGACCCGTCCCCGGGGAGAGAGAGAGAGAGACCAGTCCCGGGGAGAGAGAGAGAGAGAGATCCGGCCCCGGGGAGAGAGAGGAGACCCGGTCCCGGGGGCGAGAGAGAGAGAGAGACCCGGCCCCGGGGGGTGAGAGAGAGAGAGACCCGGCCCTGGGGAGAGAGAGAGACCCGGCCCCGAGAGTAGAGAGAGAGAGACCCGGCCCCGGGGAGAGAGAGAGAGACCCGGCCCCGGGGAGAGAGAGAGAGAGACCCGGCCCTGGGGAGAGAGAGAGAGACCCGGCCCTGGGGAGAGAGAGAGAGAGAGAGACCCGGCCCTGGGGAGAGAGAGAGAGAGAGAGACCCGGCCCCGGGGAGAGAGAGAGACCCGGCCCTGGGGAGAGAGAGAGACCCGGCCCCGGGGAGAGAGAGAGAGATCCGGCCCCGGGGAGAGAGAGAGACCCGGCCCCGAGAGTAGAGAGAGAGAGACCCGGTCCCGGGGGCGAGAGAGAGAGAGACCCGGCCCCGGGGGTGAGAGAGAGAGAGACCCGGCCCCGGGGGTGAGAGAGAGAGAGACCCGGCCCTGGGGAGAGAGAGAGACCCGGCCCCGAGAGTAGAGAGAGAGAGAGACCCGGCCCCGGGGAGAGAGAGAGAGAGACCCGGCCCCGGGGAGAAAGAGACCCAGCCCCGGGGAGAGAGAGAGACCTCGCCCCGGGGAGAGGGAGAGAGAGACCCGGCCCCGGGGAGAAAGAGAGACCTGGCCCCGGGGAGAGAGAGATCCGGCCCCCGGGGTGGGAGAGAAACCCGGCCCCAGGGAGAGAGAGAGACCCGGCCCCGGGGAGAGAGAGAGACCCGGCCCCGGGGAGAGAGAGAGACCCGGCCCCGGGGAGAGAGAGAGAGACCCGGCCCGGGGAGAGAGAGAGACCCGGCCCGGGGAGAGAGAGAGACCCGGCCCCGGGGAGAAAGAGAGACCCGGCCCTGGGGAGAGAGAGAGGCTCGGCCCCGGGGAGAGAGAGAGACCCGGCCCCGGGGAGAGAGAGAGACCCGGCCCCGGGGAGAGAGAGAGACCCGGCCCCGGGGGAGAGAGAGAGACCTGGCCCCGGGGAGAGAGAGATCCGGCCCCCGGGAGGGAGAGAGATCCGGCCCCGGGGAGGGAGAGAGACCCGGCCCCGGGGAGGGAGAGAGAGACCCGGCCCCGGGGAGAGAGAGAGACCCGGCCCGGGGAGAGAGAGAGAGACCCGGACCCGGGGAGGGGAGGGGGGGGGTAGAGAGAGAGAGACCCGGGGGGAGGGAGAGAGAGACCCGGACCCGGGGAGGGTGGGGTGGGGGGTAGAGAGAGAGAGTCCCGGACCCGGGGGGAGAGAGAGGGAGACCCGGACCCGGGAAGAGAGAGAGACCCGGCGCCGGGGGGCGGGGGGGAGAGAGAGAGATCCGGACCCGGGAGGAGAGAGAGAGACACGGACCCGGGGGGAGGGGGAGAGACCCGGCCCTGGGGGGGGGAGAGAGACCCGGCCCGTCCCCTGGGTCCACCGGGAGAGACACCGGCCCGGACACTGACACGGCCCGAGTCCGGGCCATGGAGAGCGGCACAGTCCCGGGGCCCCGACACAGTGAGCCCTGGGGCTGGCTCCCTGACACAGCCCGGGGTCCGGGTCCCCGACATTGACACAGCCCGGGGTCCGGACCGGCCCCCGGACACTGACACCGTGAGGCCAGGGTCCGAGCACTGACACAGTGAACCCTGGGCCAGGGCACTGACACAGTGACATCCCCGGACACTATCACAGCACAGCCTGGCTCCGACAGTCTGTGTGTGGAACAGTTTCAATTCGCTGCAACATTTGCAACAATCCCCCCCACTCCCCAAATCTTACTGAAATTACAAGTTTTTCCTAAATTAAAAGAAATTTCCAGCATCGCCAATGCATCAAAATGTGTAACTTCTTTTTACATTTCCATTCCCCCGAAGCCATGTCAGAGGGTGTGAAATTAAAACCATATAACATTGTGAACGTGACCAGGTCAGTCTAACCCAACGTAATGATAGGTAGTTTCGTGGAGGCGGAATGCCCTCCAGAAGCTGCTAATAATGCAAATCAGGGAATTATCGCTAAACTCAGCTTGCCAACAAAGCACCAATTATATATAAAGAAAGGTGGGCGATCCGGGAGGCGGTTCGTTTCCAACCGGGGTGCTGGAAAAAATATACAGCCTCGGTTCAAAAGCCTGGCAAGGACGAAGATGTAAAGTTGTCTGCGCATAACTGTATCGCACAGCAATATAATCATGTTTTATAACAGTATATTACTGCTTTAATAGATTATTTACATCAACCCTATAGAATTGTTGAAAAGTACAACATGTAGGCGATAACATAACCCTGACAGCATTCTGATGTATTAATAACCTGTCAACTGCAGGTCGGAGATGTGGCTTATGGCGTTTTTTCGAAGACGAGAAGTGTACAAATCATGACAGCTTTAGACGTGGCAGTAGTTGTAATGTTGCTCCAAGTGCGCCAGAATGACCATCATTGCACTATATTGTTTTACGGAGAGATGCACATCAACAATGCCAGTGAAAATAAGAGGGTTCTGAAATAGCTGGTTTACTCAACACTGCTTTTAAAAAAATTAATTGTGTTTCAGATGCAGCTCTGCGTTGAGATTCTGCCCACTACTGGAGGTGGCTGAGATTCCTTTGTTTAAAACCTGTTTTAAAACGTTGAGCTTTTATGCTGCAAAGTAAGACAATAAGAAATGGGTTTGGGGAGTCTGAATTTTGTGATCTTCAAAACAAAGTATTTTTGCTACCCTATATTAGGAAGTTGCGAAGCTGGATGGAGTAATTGTAGATTGGTGTTTGTAAAAGTGTAAAATGCTCCGGAAAAAAACATTCCATGGTCCCTTTAAAAGGTGGAGCTTTTTCTGCTTAGAAAAAAAGCAAGTACATAGAGAGCCCAAACTGAAACATTTGTATGGCAAGGTCAAGCAGCAGTGTTACCAAGACAACAGGCTTTTGAATTTTTTGTATTTAGCCAATAAATTTGAAGCAGACATTTAGATACTAAGAACCTATTCAATTTAAATCTGATGGTTTTGACAACCTAGGACCAATCCTATTGTGGGAAATATTGATATATCATCACAGGTATAGAAGAAGAGGGCAATGGGATAAAAAGGTGAGAGCAACTACCACCTGCCACAACCCACAGCTCACAGCGCCATCCAGATAGCAAAGGTATCAAAGAAGAAAGAAGAACAAAGTTTCAGACAGAAGAAGACCCAGAATATTCCGGAAGACACAAAACCTGATTGTAATTTAGACAGTGACTAAAATTCTATTTTTGTAATGAGTGGGAATTGTATTTATTTGAACAGCATTCCATTAGAATCTTATTTTATTCGGGAATGATTAATAGTTAGAAGGGATTTATGCGGTTTGTTAATAGTTTAGTTAATTTGCCCACTGTTAGTTAGATAAACAAATTGTTATGTGTTGATTTTAGAGTGAGTGTCAGGGATTTATTTTGCATTTAACCACTAGAAGTTGCTGAAACACAGGTCACACCACTTCACACACACTTTCTACAGATGATAAGGTGAGGTACTCCTCTTTGGGTGTTTTGGTGTTAGTTCTTAGAGGGGGAGATCAACTACTTTATAACACTATTCCCCAGATCAATATAATTAAAGTTGAAGCTTCCTGCATGTTTTTCCCTCAAACATTCCGGCAATAACTAATGAGCCAGCAACCTTGAAATCCATGGAATAAAAGGGACAGTGGCCGCATGGATAGGAAGTTTGCAGAGTGACAGGAAATTAATTCTTTCACAGATGAGTGCCGTTGGCTAGACCAGCATTTGCTGCACATCCTTAATTGCCCTTGAAAAAGTGGTGATGAGCTGCATTCTTGAACCACTGCAATCCATCTGGTGTACATAGATCTACAGGGCTGTACAGAAGGGTGTTCCAGGATTTTGATCTAGGGACATTGAAGGAACAGAAATACAGTTCCAAGTCAGGATGGAGAGTGGCTTTGGGGAGACCCTGCAGTTGATGGTGTTCCCATGCATCTGCTGTTCTTGTCCTTCCAGGTCATGGGTTTGGAAGGGTCCTGTCATAGGAATCTTGGCATGTTGTTGCAATGCATCTTGCAGATGGTACACACTGCTGCCATTGTGTGGCATTGGTGGAGGGAGTGAATGTTTAAGGTGGTGGATGGGGTGCCGAACATGCAGGCTGCTTTCTCCTGGATGGTGTGGAGCTCCTTGAGTGTTATTGGAGCTGCATTCAACTGGCAATAAAGTTCCTAAGCCTAGTTGCTGTATCACTTGTGAATGCTTCAATTGTTGCTATTGACGCCATGAACCAAACTCCAGCTGGTGGATTGAATTCACGGGGCGGCTCGGTATAGCACAGTGGTTAGCACTGTTGCTTCACAGCGCCAGGGACCCGGATTTGATTCCCGGGTTGGATCACTGTCTATGTGGAGTTTGCACGTTTTCCCTGTGTCTGCATGGGTGAGTTTCCTCTGGGTGCTCCGGTTTCCTCCCACATTCTGAAAGACCGTGCTGTTAGGTGCATTGACCTGAACAGGTGCCGGACTGTAGCAACTAGGAGATTTTCACAGTAACTTCATTGCAGTGTTAATGTAAACATTACTTGTGACTAATTAAGAAACTTTGAATGCAGGGAGTCACAATGTGGGACATGCTGAGGGAGACAAAGGATTGGGAAAGCATGGATGCAACTGCCTTTCAGGACAATTCTGCTGGAGGTGGTCTTGGATGTTGTCATATTCTTAAATGTTGAAGTGCAATTTCTTTTCAATGTAATCATAGAACATAGAACATAGAACAGTACAGCACAGAACAGGCCCTTCAGCCCACGATGTTGTGCCGAGCTTTATCTGAAACCAAGATCAAGCTATCCCACTCCCTATCATCCTGGTGTGCTCCATGTGCCTATCCAATAACCGCTTAAATGTTCCTAAAGTGTCTGACTCCACTATCACTGCAGGCAGTCCATTCCACACCCCAACCACTCTCTGCGTAAAGAACCTACCTCTGATATCCTTCCTATATCTCCCACCATGAACCCTATAGTTATGCCCCCTTGTAATAGCTCCATCCACCCGAGGAAATAGTCTTTGAACGTTCACTCTATCTATCCCCTTCATCATTTTATAAACCTCTATTAAGTCCCCCCTCAGCCTCCTCCGCTCCAGAGAGAACAGCCCTAGCTCCCTCAACCTTTCCTCATAAGACCTACCCTCCAAACCAGGCAGCATCCTGGTAAATCTCCTCTGCACGCTTTCCAGCGCTTCCACATCCCTCTTATAGTGAGGTGACCAGAACTGCACACAATATTCCAAATGTGGTCTCACCAAGGTCCTGTACAGTTGCAGCATAACCCTACGGCTCTTAAACTCCAACCCCCTGTTAATAAAAGCTAACACACCATAGGCCTTCTTCACAGCTCTATCTACTTGAGTGGCAACCTTTACAGATCCCAAGATCTCTCTGTTCCTCCACAGTCTTCAGAACCCTACCTTTGACCCTGTAATCCACATTTAAATTAGTCCTACCAAAATGAATCACCTCACATTTATCAGGGTTAAACTCCATTTGCCATTTTTCAGCCCAGCTTTGCATCCTATCTATGTCTCTTTGCAGCCTACAACAGCCCTCCACCTCATCCACTACTCCACCAATCTTGGTGTCATCAGCAAATTTACTGATCCACCCTTCAGCCCCCTCCTCTAAGTCATTAATAAAAATCACAAAGAGCAGAGGACCAAGCACTGATCCCTGTGGCACTCCGCTAGCAACCTGCCTCCAGTCCAAAAATTTTCCATCCACCACCACCCTCTGTCTTCGATCAGATAGCCAGTTACCTATCCAATCGGCCAACTTTCCCTCTATCCCACACCTCCTCACTTTCATCATAAGCCGACCATGGGGGACCTTATCAAACGCCTTACTAAAATCCATGTATATGACATCAACTGCCCTACCTTCATCAACACACTTAGTTACCTCCTCAAAAAATTCTATCAAATTTGTGAGGCACGACTTGCCCTTCACGAATCCGTGCTGACTATCCTGGATTAATCCGCATCTTTCTAAATGGTCATAAATCCCATCCCTAAGGACCTTTTCCATCAATTTACCAACCACTGAAGTAAGACTAACCGGCCTATAATTACCAGGGTCATTTCTATTCCCTTTCTTAAACAGAGGAACAACATTCGCCACTCTCCAGTCCTCTGGCACCATCCCTGTGGACAGTGAGGACCCAAAGATCAAAGCCAAAGGCTCTGCAATCTCATCCCTTGCCTCCCAAAGAATCCAAGGATATATTTCATCAGGCCCAGGGGACTTATCGACCTTCAGTTTATTCAAAACTGCCAGTACATCCTCCCTCCGAACATCTATTTCCTCCAGCCTATTAGCCTGTAACCCCTTCTCTTCCTCAAAAACATGGCCCCTCTCCTTGGTGAACACTGAAGAAAAGTATTCATTCATCACCTCGCCTATCTCTACTGACTTCATACACAAGTTCCCACTACTGTCCTTGACCGGCCCTAACCTCACCCTGGTCATTCTTTTATTCCTCACATAAGAGTAAAAAGCCTTGGGGTTTTCCTTGATCCGACCCGCCAAGGACTTCTCATGTCCCCTCCCACCTCTCCTTAGCCGCTTAGCCCCAACTTAGCAGGGAAGTTGTTGGAGAGGATTCTTAGAGACAGGATGTATGTGCATTTAGAACGGAACAATCTCATTAGTGACAGACAGCATGGTTTTGTAAGAGGGAGGTCGTGCCTTACAAATTTGGTGGAGTTTTTTGAGGAAGTGACAAAAACGGTTGATGAAGGAAGGGCCGTGGATGTCGTCTATATGGATTTCAGTAAGGCATTTGACAAAGTCCCACATGGCAGGTTGGTTAAGAAGGTTAAGGCTCATGGGATACAAGGAGAAGTGGCTAGATGGGTGGAGAACTGGCTTGGCCATCGGAGACAGAGGGTAGTGGTCGAAGGGTCTTTTTCCGGCTGGAGGTCTGTGACCAGTGGTGTTCCGCAGGGCTCTGTACTGGGACCTCTGCTATTTGTGATATATATAAATGATTTGGAAGAAGGTGTAACTGGTGTAATCAGCAAGTTTGCGGATGACACGAAGATGGCTGGACTTGCGGATAGCGAAGAGCATTGTCGGGCAATACAGCAGGATATAGATAGGCTGGAAAATTGGGCGGAGAGGTGGCAGATGGAGTTTAATCCGGATAAATGCGAAGTGATGCATTTTGGAAGAAATAATGTAGGGAGGAGTTATACAATAAATGGCAGAGTCATCAGGAGTATAGAAACACAGAGGGACCTAGGTGTGCAAGTCCACAAATCCTTGAAGGTGGCAACACAGGTGGAGAAGGTGGTGAAGATGGCATATGGTATGCTTGCCTTTATAGGACGGGGTATAGAGTATAAAAGCTGGAGTCTGATGATGCAGCTGTATAGAACGCTGGTTAGGCCACATTTGGAGTACTGCGTCCAGTTCTGGTCGCCGCACTACCAGAAGGACGTGGAGGCATTGGAGAGAGTGCAGAGAAGGTTTACCAGGATGTTGCCTGGTATGGAGGGTCTTAGCTATGAGGAGAGATTGGGTAGACTGGGGTTGTTCTCCTTGGAAAGACGGAGAATGAGGGGAGATCTAATAGAGGTATACAAGATTATGAAGGGTATAGATAGGGTGAACAGTGGGAAGCTTTTTCCCAGGTCGGAGGTGACGATCACGAGGGGTCACGGGCTCAAGCTGAGAGGGGCGAAGTATAACTTAGACATCAGAGGGACGTTTTTTACACAGAGGGTGGTGGGGGCCTGGAATGCGCTGCCAAGTAGGGTGGTGGAGGCAGGCACGCTGACATCGTTTAAGACTTACCTGGATAGTCACATGAGCAGCCTGGGAATGGAGGGATACAAACGATTGGTCTCGTTGGACCAAGGAGCGGCACAGGCTTGGAGGGCCGAAGGGCCTGTTTCCTGTGCTGTACTGTTCTTTGTTCTTTGTATTTGTTTATTAGTCTATTTGTGGCTATTTGCATCCAGTGTTTGAACAAGGTTTACACTTGGTGGTGCCATGGCACAGCAGCTTGGAGCTTGCAGATTAGATGGTATCTAATGTTATGGATTCATGGCCTGTGCTTGCACACAATGAGTTTCTGATCTCAGATTTTTATAATGGCATGGTATTGAGAGGAAGAGATGCGCTTTCACATTGAGGGGAGGGGAAATCTGCAGGCAAAGGGATGTGTTGACTGGGAGTGTCTCGGAGGGGAGTGTTGACCCGTTAGAGAAAGGGAGGAAGTGTTAGGTTTTTTAGGGAATATAAAGACTGACAAATCCCCAGGGCTTGATGGAATCTATCCAAGGCTGCTCAGGGAGATGAGAGATGAAATCGCTGGGCCTCTGACGCAAATCTTTGTCTCGTCACTGGACACAGGTGAGGTCCCAGAGAATTGAAGGATAGCTAATGTGGTCCCGTTATTTAAGAAGGGTAGGAAGGATAACCCGGGAAATTATAGGCCGGTGAGCTTGACGTCCGTGGTCGGGAAGTTGTTGGAGAGGATTCTTAGAGATAGGATGTATGCGCAGTAAGAAAGGCATAAACTCATTAATGATAGTCAGCATGGTTTTGTGAGAGGGAGGTCATGCCTCACTAACCTGGTGGAGTTTTTTGAAGAAGTGACTAGAATGGTTGACGAGGGAAGGGCCGTGGATGTCGTCTATATGGACTTTAGTAAAGCGTTTGACAAAGTCCCTCATGGTAGGCTGGTGAAAAAGGTTGGATCTCATGGGATAAAGGGGGAGGTGGCTAGATGGGTGGAGAACTGGCTTGGTCACAGAAGACAGAGGGTGGTAGCGGAAGGGTCTTTTTCTGGCTGGATGCCTGTGACTAGTGGTGTTCCGCAGGGCTCTGTATTGGGACCTCTGCTGTTTGTGATTTATATAAACGATCTGGAAGAAGGTGTAACTGGGGTGATCAGTAAGTTTGCGGACGACACGAAAATGGCTGGACTTGCAGATAGTGAGGAACATTGTCAGAGGCTATAGAAGGATATAGATAGGCTGGAAATTTGGGCAAAGAAATGGCAGATGGAGTTCAATCCAGATAAATGCGAAGTGATGCATTTTGGTAGAACTAATGTAGGGAGGAGCTATACGATAAATGGCAGAACCATAAAGGGTGTAGATACGCAGAGGGACCTGGGTGTGCAAGTCCACAGATCCTTGAAGGTGACGGCACAGGTGGAGAAGGTAGTGAATAAGGCATATGGCATGCTTGCCTTTATAGGACGGGGCATAGAGTATAAAAGTTGGGGTCTGATGTTGCAGTTGTATAGAATGTTGGTTCGGCCGCATTTGGAATACTGCGTCCAGTTCTTGTCGCCACACTACCAAAAGGACGTGGAGGTTTTAGAGAGAGTGCAGAGGAGGTTTACCAGGATGTTGCCTGATATGGAAGGGCTTAGTTATGAGGAGAGATTGGGTAAACTGGGGTTGTTCTCACTGGAAAGACGGAGGATGAGGGGTGACCTAATAGAGGTATATAAAATTATGAAAGGCATAGATAGGGTGAACAGTGGAAAGCTTTTTCCCAGGTCGGTGGTGACTTCACGAGGGGTCATAGGTTCAAGGTGAGGGGGGGAGGGTTAACACGGATATCAGAAGGACCTATTTTACACAGAGGGTGGTGGGGGCCTGGAATGTGCTGCCGGGCAAGGTGGTGGAGGTGGACACACTGGGAACGTTTAAGACTTATCTAGATAGCCACATGAATGGAGTGGGAATGGAGGGATACAAAAGAATGGTCTAGTTTGGACCAGGGAGCGGCACGGGCTTGGAGGGCCGAAGGGCCTGTTCCTGTGCTGTATTGTTCTTTGTTCTTTGTTCTTCTTACTTACGGTTGCTTATAGAGCAACACAGACCACAAGTTGGAAGCTCAAAACTGGTCAAACCTTGTCTTCTGGGGGATTCTGAATGGCTGGCAAGAACCAAAAGCTTATCAGACGCAATTGTGATAACACCATCACTCATGCAGCTTACCACCTTCTCAATTGCTGCCCAACTAGGGATGGGCAGCAAGTACTGATTTGCCAAGGTTTCTGCACCCTGAGAGCAAATTTTAAAAAGGGTAAAAAGATATTTTAAAACAACAAAATACACAGTTACATTCAAATGATCTAGTAAATATCTCACTTTGAGGCTGAGAGACCTTTGTTTCTATTTTCTGTCCTTCAAAAGAGAGATTAGTGTTAGCAGAAAAAAACAACATTGTATTTCAACCAATTTTGTTAAAAATTGTAGTACAAGAAAAAATAACATTTTCAGAAAATAACATCTTGGTACACTGCTTGTGAGTAATTTGAGAGATGACATGTGGTGAGTGCAACATACCTGGGACAAGCAGATAACAGAGGACCTATGGTTCCCAAAGCTGGGAACCAGGATAGCGTGGTTTTCTATATCTCTGCTGGATTTTCAAAAGCCAGTGGGTGGAGAATGGATGTGGGCAAAAGTTGAAAATCACATTCCTCAAAGGCATGACTGACACCTCTGGAACACAATGTAATTTTGAAAGGGGGAGCAGGAGGGAAGGTAGACAAGGACCCACATATCTCCAAAGAACTGTTTGTTGAGTTAATTAATGAACAAGTTAATAGGCCTCTGAGAAGCAGCTTTGAATTTTCAGTCAGGAGGCGCAAGGAACAAGCAGTGCCTGGGACACATCAGAATGTAGCTGTTGTGAACACAGCGGCTTTCCACGATGGCTAAAGGATGCACTGGTAAACATATTTAAGAAGCGGGGAGTAATGCTCAGCTCTGCTCAACCAGTGTCAGAGTTCCCTTCACTGGTGCTCAGAGGCTCGCATTTGTGATCATTGAGTTTTGGGACCCCTGAGAGGCAGCTGGCATCACTTGGGCAGCAGAGATTGGCAGAGGAAAACCTTCTGAATGAACGAGTGCCAGTTGACAGAGCTGAAGTGAAACAGGCTACTCTGACAATAAAACAAAGAACAAAGAAAATTACAGCACAGGCCCTTCGGCCCTCCAAGCCTGCACTGACCATTCTGCCCAATTTAACTAAAACTCCCTACCCTTCTGGGGACCATACCCCTCGATTCCCATCCAATTCATGTATTTGTCAAGACGCCCCTCAAAAGCCACTACCGTATCCGCTTCCACTACCTCCCCCGGCAACAAGTTTCAGGCACTCACCACCCTCTGTGTAAAAAGTCTGCCTCATACATCTCCTTTAAACCTTGCCCCTCGCACCTTAAACCTGTGCCCCCTAGTAATTGACTCTTCCACCCTGGGAAAAAGCTTCTGACTATCCACTCTGTCCATGCCTCTCATAGTCTTGTAGACTTCTATCAGGTCGCCCCTCAACCTCTGTCATTCCCGTGAGAACAAACCAAGTTTCCCCAACCTCTCCTCATAGCTAACGGTCTCCATACCAGGCAACATCCTGGTAAATCTTTTCTGTACCCTCTCCAAAGTCTCCACATCCTTTGGTGGTGTGGTGACCAGAATTGAACACTATATTCCAAGTGCGGTTTAACTGTGGTTCTATAAAGCTGCAACATGACTTGCCAGTTTTTAAACTCAATGCCCCAGCCGATGAAGGCAAGCATGCCTTATGCCTTCTTGATTGCCTTCTCCACCTGCATTGCCACTTTCAGTAACCTGTGTACCTGTACACTCAGATCCCTCTTCCTATCAATACTCTTAAGGGTTCTGCCATTTACTGTATATTTCCTATCTGTATTAGACTTTAGGCAGATTTATAGACATCCTCCAGGTCATGAGGAGGCCAGAGGAACAGGACGAAGGGCGCAAGTGGATAAAGGCGCAACCCAAGACATTGGGTGTACCATACGAGAGTCAGAATTGCCAGTGCCAGAGGAGACTGCAGCTATCCAGGCAGATAGTTTCCAACCTGAAATAAATGCTGACCTTGCTAGTGAAGCCCACATCCATGAAAGAATAATTTTTTAAAATTTCAGATGGGCAGGAGACTACATGCATTTGCGAAAGCTGGGCCAGTGCAGACACAGAGGACCATGCTTGGATTCTCTTAAGTCAAGGCATTGCCATCAAGGCATAAATAGACCAGCCAACCAGATTCCTAAATAGAAATGGCTTCCACTCAATGAATGTCCAGCCCATCAGCGATCACAGAAATCATGTCTCGCAGGCCTGTGCTCGGTTCCTGGCAGCTTTCACCATTCCTTCATCCTGCAAGAATCCCAGGTTCCACACCTCTTCAGGTCAATGACGAGGCTCTGTGGCAGGGATACTCCCAAAATAATTCTGGCTGGAATTCTCCCATCCCACCCGCCACTGGAACTTTAGCGTGCGGATTGTGGGGAATGTGAAACGCCATTGACAGCCAGGTGAGAATTTCCAGCTGGTCTGAGAATTCCACCCTTTAAGTCCCCAATTTGAGGGAAAATGGGAGTAAATGCGGCTAGTTTTTTTTGCGTGATTTCTAGAATGAATCTCCGACATTCTATGCATCACAAAGTGTCCTAGCATGATTCCCTCTGGAAATCACTGGGCGGGAGCTATTCCTGTCCGAGAGGCCAGCATCATAGCGCTGATTGGGCCACTGCACATTGTCAATCTGTCAGAGCGGAGATTGGCGCGTGCGCAGTGGCCCCGCCTCAAGATTGCTGGCCAACCCGATCGCTGGCCAGCCCCACAATCCCCCATCGTTGACCTTCTCGACACCCCCCAACCCCCGATCGCCAGCCTCCTGATCATCCCTGAGCAAGCTCTGATGTCCCTCCACCCCAGCCAGCCATGATCTTCCGATGCTGCCCGGGTAGTCTCGATCCCCCTCTGACAGTCCTGAATTTCCACCCCCCCCCCCGACTGTCATCCTACTGCAAAGTGGCAGCAGGCTCCCCATAAGCCCCCAAAAGGCCCTGCTCCCACTAGCCCCACCCACTTGGAACTGCCTGGTGGGCAGTCCCACCTTGCCCCTTGGGCAGTGCCAGGGTGCCAGGCTGGCACTACCTGGCTAGCATTGCCCAAGGGGCAGCATCCTTTACCCCTGACCTCCCGGGGGGGCCTCAATGGCCTCATGGGTGATTTCCGGCATGGATTACACTAGAAATCTTAGCCAGGGAGACTCGCAGAGGCTATGGCACCCAATGGGAAGCCTGCAAAACAGTCTCCGCAGATGCTCGAGCAGTGCAGTGGGTTGGGAGAATCGCCCCTGTATGTGGCTGCTGAGGAAAAGTCTTATCTTCTGAGGAGGTGGCCCAGATGCATCATAAAAAGCATTATTTCTGGTTGTATCACAGCTTGGTATGGCTCCTGCTCTGTCCAAGACCGTAAGGAACTACAAAGGGTCGTGAACAAAGCCCAGTCCATCACATAAACCAGCATCTCACACTGTCTACACTTGCCACTGCCTCAGAAAAGCAGCCAGCATAATTAAGGACCCCACGCACCCCGGGCATTCTCTCTTCCACCCGTTGGGAAAAAGATACACAAGTCTGAGGTCACGTACCAACCGACTCAAGAACAGCTTCTTCCTTGCTCTGTCAAACTTTTGAATGGACCTACCTCGCATTAAGTTGATCTTTCTCTACACCTTAGCTATGACTGTAACACTACATTCTGCATTCTCTCCTTTCCTTCTCGATGAACTGTATGCTTTGTCAGTATAGCGCTCAAGAAACAATACTTTTCACTTCATACCAATACATGTGACAATAATAAATCAAATCAAATCAAATCAGATACTCACCTAACAACAAAACACAGATGCAGAAGGGCACTACAACCAAAGCCATTTACTCACATTGAACAAATCATTGGCATCTTGAAGATTTTTACTTTTATGTTTTTCATGGGATGTGGACACTGCTGGCTGGATCAAATTTCTTGCCTGTCCTGAATTCCCCCTGAGAAGATAATGGTGACCTGCCATCTTGAACCACTGCAGTAATGAAGATACATCCATAGTGCTGTCAGGGAGAGATTTTTACCCAGTGACATTGAAGGAGTGGCAATACAATTCCAAGTCAGGATGGTGTTCATGTGGTGGTGTTCCCATGTTTCTACTGGCTTTCTCCTTCCAGACAGCAGATGCTGCGAGTTTGGAAGGTGCTATCGAAGGAGACTTGGTGAGTTACTGAAGTGCATCTTATATATTGTACACACTGCTACTCCTGTGAGTCAGTAGTGGTGGGATGAATGTTTAAGTTGGTGGAAGGGGTGTCAATCAAGTGGACTTTTAAAAAATTCATTTCAAGGAACTTGAGCATCATTGGCTTGGCCAGCATTTATTATCTGTCCCCAACTGCCCTCCATTTCAGAGGGCATTTGAGAGTCCTACCTTAGGTCTGGCCTACATGTGACTCCAGATCCGCAGCAATATAATTGGCTCTTAAATGCCCTTTGAAACGACGTAGCAAGCCACTCAAGGGCAAATAGAGATGGACAATAAATGCTGGTCTAGCCTGTGATGTCCACATCAAATGAATAAAAAAATCTTCTGACCTGATGATGGAATGAAGGTCATTCGTTTTTTTAAAATTAATTTTACGGGATGTGAGTGTCACTGGCTGGGTCAGCATTTATCGCCCATCCCTAATTGCCCTCCATTTCAGAATGCATGTGAGAGTCAACCACATTGCTGTGGGCCTGGAGGCACATTTTGGCCAGACTGGGTAAGGACGACAGATTTCCTTCTCTAAAGGACATCAGTGAACCAACGGTTTCATGGTCATCAATAGACTTTTAATTCCAGATTTTTACTGAATTCAAATGTCACCATCTGCCATGGTGGGATTTGAACCCGAGGCCCCAGAACATTACCCTGGGTCTCTGGATTCTAGTCTACTAACAATACCACTATGCCACTGCCTCCCCAGGCCTGCAGATTCAGGGGGTTGTCCCGAGTCGGGTGGGGGCAATGCCATGGCTACGGGCCTCTATAATAGCTGTGCAAAAGTTAGCAGAGGTTTTCTTTATTTGATTTCAATTGCCTTGTCTGATGGTTCTTGTGCAGCACAATTGTCCTGGGGAAGTCAGCATTTAACTGGAAAGTTCTGAGAGGGATTCCCCAGCACATCTTTGGAGTAACCCCCAATCCAATGCTGGGGAGCCTGGAGGTTACACTCAATATCTCCTGCCTCTCTATGACCACTTTGATCAATGTCTCAAAAAAGCATCAGAGAACCTTGGCACCACCTGTGAATGCCTGCCTGTGCTAAAACTCTCTACAACCCGGCTGCACCATGTCCTCAGCAAATGGCAAGCCCAGTCATTGCTGCCACTTGCCTTTTGAAAGAGCACTTGGTTCCCATGTCCCGCCCCAAGGCTGCTCCCAGTGTCGATATTTGATCTCGGCCCCAGGGCAATTAGGCATCTTACATTTCAAATTTGCATCACATCACTGATGCTGACACAATGCAACGTGGAGCTGAGACATGGAAATGTTCCAGGTGTCAGATTCCCAATCCCACATTGGAAATTCAGCCCCTTCGGTCTGGGTCTATTGTAGACTAATTGATAGAGATTAATTGCTGTGGATAATCAACAACACCATTATGGTTGTATCACGTGACTATCAGGAAGGTAAAAGACAAACTAGACAAATGTTTATCCAAAAAGCAGATGACACCAGCATTTTCTGTCTTTAGGCAGATCATTATATTTGTTGGTCACATAATCCTATGTTCCTAAATGTATAGTAAGTTATATCCCTCTCCCTGTACCTGGCAACTGCCTGAGGCTTATTTGTGCCATCAGCAAAACTGCTTATTTCTGCACCATAACATGACTGGACTTTGCCTCTGTCTCAGTTCATCTGCTGCTGAAATCTTCATCCATGCTTTTGTTACCTCTAGATTTAATCATTCCAACATTCTGTAGGCTGGCCTCCCATCTTCTACCCTCCACAACCCCTGCAACCTGTGACTTAACTCTCTACAAGATCATTTATCCTTTACCGCTGTGCTCACTAACTTACATGGGTTACTGGTTAAGCAGTAGCTCTTTTTTTTTAAATCATCAATTTTTTCCATCCTCACTATCCCTGTAATCTTCTGGTTTATCTGCACTTCTCCAAGTTCTGACCACTTGAACATCTGCTATAAGCACTTCACCCTTGGACACCACACATTCAGCTATCAAGGTCCTGAATGGTGTAATTCTGTCTGAAAACCTCCATGTCTCCCTATCTCCCATTCCTCCATTAAGACATTCCCTAAAACTGACCTTTTCACCAAGCTTTTAGTCATCTGTCATTTTATGTGATAATCCTGCTGTGAAGCACCTTGGGATATTTTCCTATGTTAAAAGTGTTAATATAAATACAAGTTGTTGTTAATGTTTTTATATGTTGAATAACCAATCACTAAAATATCATGTAAAAGCAAAATTCTGTGGATGTTGAAAATCTGAAATAAAAACAGAAAATGTTGGATAAACTCAGCAGGTGTGATAACCCCCACAAGGTCCATGGAGAATCACTAATTGATTTCCCTGTGGGGCTCATTTAGTATGAGTTCCCCAGAAAACAGGCAGCGGCCTGCCCAGCTGGAGCTCATTACCTGAGCTTTTTATAAGGCAGGCCCAGGACTGGGCCTGCTGAACTGTAGACCCAGGCAGGAGCTAGTGTGTGTACATCACAGTTGTAGTTTTACTTTGCTTTCTGTAATAAACTATGTTTCTTTCCAGTCAGGCTTCCTGACTCATTACAGCATGTCATACAGTCATAGAGTCATTGATGTATGCAGCTCAGAAAAAGCTCTTTGGACCATTGCATCTGCGCTGGTAAAAGACAAACAATCTAACTATGTTAATCACATTTTCCAGCACCTAGCCCACAGCCTTGTATGCCTTGGCATCACAAGTACACATCTAAATGCTTGTTAAATGTTACGACAGTCTCTGCCTCCACCAACCTTTCAGGCAGTGAGTTCCAGACTCCCACCATCCTTTGGGTGAAAAGGTTTTTACTCACATCCCCTCTAAACCTCCTGCCCCTCACCTTTAATCTACGTCCTATTTCCTCCCTTGCCTCACTCAATGCCTGGGATACATTTCATCCAGTCCTCGAGATTTGACCTCTCTACTAAGAAGAAAAGTTTCTTCCTCTCTACTCTACCAATGCCCCTCATAACTTTGTACATCTCAATCCTGTCCTCTCTCAGTTTCCTCTGCTTCAAGGAAAACAACCCCAGTCTATCCAATCTCTCTTCATAACTAAAACTCTCCAGCACAGGCTACATCCTGGTAAATCTCCTCTACAGCCTTTCCAATGCTATCTCATCCCTCCTATAATGTGGATTCCAGAACTGCACACAACATGTCCTGTGGCCTAACCAACGTTTCATATAGTTCCAGCATAATCTCCCTGCTCTTAAACTCTATGCCTCGGATAATAAGGGCAAGTATACCATATGCCTTCTTAACCACTTTATCCACCTGTCCTGCTATCTTAAGTGACCAATGTACATGTACACCAGGGTCCCTCTGAGCCTTGGTGCTTCCCAGGCTCCTGCCATTCATTTAGTATTTCTTTGTCTTGTTTGTCCTGCCCAAGTGCGATCACCTCACACTTATCCGGATTGAATTGCATTCGCCACTGATCAGCCCATTTGATCAGCCCGTCTATATCCTCCTGTAATCTAAGGCTATCCTCCTCACTATTTACCATCTGCAAACTTACTGATCAACTCTCCTACATTAAAGTCTAAATTATTTATATAAACCACAGACAGCAAAGGCTCCAACACTGATCCCGGTGGGACCTCACTGGACACGGTCTTCCAGTCATAAAAACACCCCTCAACCATCACACTTTGCTGTCTGCCACTCAACCAATTCTGGATCCAATTTACCAAATTTACGTGGATCCCATGGGCTCTTACCTTCGCAATCAGTCTTTAGGGTGGAAGCTAAACACGTTAAAGAAGCCATCCCCTATGGACAAGCCCTCCGAATACACAGGATCTGCTCGGATGAGGAGGATCGCAACAGACACCTCCAGACGCTGAAAGATGCCCTCATAAGAACAGGATATGGCGCTCGACTCATCGATCAACAGTTCCGACGCACCACAGCGAAAAATCGCACCGACCTCCTCAGAAGACAAACACGGGACACGGTGGACAGAGTACCCTTCGTCGTCCAGTACTTCCCCGGAGCGGAGAAGCTACTGCATCTCCTCCGGAGCCTTCAACATGTCATTGATGAAGACGAACATCTCGCCAAGACCATCCCCACACCCCCACTTCTTGCCTTCAAACAACCTCAAACAGACCATTGTCCGCAGCAAACTACCCAGCCTTCAGGAGAACAGTGACCACGACACCACACAACCCTGCTACAGCAACCTCTGCAAGACGTGCCGGATCATCAACACGGATGCCATCATCTCACGTGAGAACACCATCTACTAGGTACACGGTACCTACTCTTGCAACTCGGCCAACATTGTCTACCTGATACGCTGCAGGAAAGGATGTCCCGAGGCATGGTACATTGGGGAAACCATGCAGACACTACGACAACAGATGAATGAACACCGCTCGACAATCACCAGGCAAGACTGTTCTCTTCCTGTGGGGGAGCACTTCAGCAGTCACGGGCATTCAGCCTTGGATCTTCAGGTAAGCGTTCTCCAAGGCGGCCTTCACGACACACGACAGCGCAGAGTCGCTGAGCAGAAACTGATAGCCAAGTTCCGCACACATGAGGACGGCCTAAACCGGGATGTTGGATTTATGTCACATTATCAGTAACCCCCACAGCTTGCCCCCTGGACTTGCAGAATCTCACTAGCTGTTCTGTCTGGAGACAATACACATCTCTTTAACCTGTGTTGAATGCTCCCTCCACCCACATTGTCTGTACCTTTAAGACCTGGCTGGTTGTAGGAATTCGCATTCTAATCAGTATTCTGTAACTTGATTTTGTGTCTCTGTGCACTGTTTGAGAGCAGATTTCCACTCCATCTGACGAAGGAGCAGCGCTCCGAAAGCTTATGGTATTTGCTACCAAATAAACCTGTTGGACTTTAACCTGGTGTTGTGAGACTTCTTACTGAGCTCTCCTGTGGCCAGAGGGGAATTGAAAATTATTGCCGGAACCTTTGTTATTTCCTCCCTTGTCCCACTCAACAGCCTAGGATACATTTCATCCAGTCGTGGAGATGATACTTTTATCCTGTCAGACAACTCAGAGTGTCCTCTCTATTTATGTTAATTTCTTTAATTGCATCACAGTCCTTCTCCCTGATTCTATACCCATATCATCTCTCACTAGTGAACTCCGACACAAGCATTCATTTAGAACCCCGACATCCTCCAGCTCCACACACAAATTACCACTGTGGTCCTTGGCCCTGCTGTTCCCCTAGTTATCCTTTTACCCTTGAGATATTTGTAAAACAACTTAGAATTTTCCTTTATTCTACCTGCCAGTATCCTTCTATGTCCCTTTTTTGCTCTCCTAATTTTCTTTTTAAATTCCCACTTGCACATTCTATACTTGTCTAGGTGTTCTGCTATTTTGGGCCCTCAATGTTTCTCTGTGAAGAGAGAAACACAGTTAATGTTTGGAGTCCATATAACCTTCGACAGAATTGAAAAGGGATACGAATATGATAAATTATACTTGGAGAGTAGCGTGGGGCAGAATGGAAAGTTAGTGATAGATCAGAGTTAAGGAGAGATTGACAAAGATGTCATGGATGTGAGACAAAGGGGCTGTTAAAGGCACCATTAGGGACTGAAGAGTATTAATAGTGGCAAAGGTAGCAGAGCAGAATGTGTTAATAGGAAAACAGAGGTCAGTGCCCAGTGCAGATGGAATTTAATCTGGATAAATGCGAAGTGATGCATCTTGGAAGAAATAATGTAGGCAGGAGTTATACAATAACTGGCAGAGCCATCAAGAGTATAGAAACACCGAGGGACCTAGGTGTGCAAGTCCACAAATCCTTGAAGGTGGCAACACAGGTGGAGAAGGTGGTGAAGAAGGCATATGGTATGCTTGCCTTTATACGACGGGGTATCGAGTATAAAAGCTGGACAACAAAGAACAAAGAACAGTACAGCACAGGAAACAGGCCCTTTGGCCCTCCAAGCCTGTGCCGCTCCTTGGTCCAACTAGACCAATCATTTGTATCCCTCCATTCCCAGGCTGCTCATGTGACTATCCAGGTAAGTCTTAAACGAGTCTGATGATGCAGCTGTATAGAACGCTGGTTAGGCCACATTTGGAGTACTGCGTCCAGTTCTGGTCGCCGCACTACCAGAAGGACGTGGAGGTGTTAGAGAGAGTGCAGAGAAGGTTTACCAGGATGTTGCCTGGTATGGAGGGTCTTAGCTATGAGGAGAGATTGGGTAAACTGGGGTTGTTCTCCCTGGAAAGACGGAGAATGAGGGGAGGTCTAATAGAGGTGTACAAGATTATGAAGGGGATAGATAGGGTGAACGGTGGGAAGCTTTTTCCCAGATCAGAAGTGACATAGAACATAGAACATAGAACATTACAGCGCAGAACAGGCCCTTCGGCCCACGATGTTGCACCGACCAGTTAAAAAAAAACTGTGACCCTCCAACCTAAACCAATTTCTTTTCGTCCATGAACCTATCTACGGATCTCTTAAACGCCCCCAAACTAGGCGCATTTACTACTGATGCTGGCAGGGCATTCCAATCCCTCACCACCCTCTGGGTAAAGAACCTACCCCTGACATCGGTTCTATAACTACCCCCCCTCAATTTAAAGCCATGCCCCCTCGTGCTGGATTTCTCCATCAGAGGAAAAAGGCTATCACTATCCACCCTATCTAAACCTCTAATCATCTTATATGTTTCAATAAGATCCCCTCTTAGCCGCCGCCTTTCCAGCGAAAACAATCCCAAATCCCTCAGCCTCTCCTCATAGGATCTCCCCTCCATACCAGGCAACATCCTGGTAAACCTCCTCTGCACCCTCTCCAAAGCCTCCACATCCTTCCTGTAATGTGGGGACCAGAACTGCACACAGTACTCCAAGTGCGGCCGCACCAGAGTTGTGTACAGTTGCAACATAACGCTACGACTCCTAAATTCAATCCCCCTACCAATAAACGCCAAGACACCATATGCCTTCTTAACAACCTTATCTACTTGATTCCCAACTTTCAGGGATCTATGCACACATACACCTAGATCCCTCTGCTCCTCCACACTATTCAAAGTCCTCCCGTTAGCCCTATACTCAACACATCTGTTATTCCTACCAAAGTGAATTACCTCACACTTCTCCGCATTAAACTCCATCCGCCACCTCTCGGCCCAACTTTGCAACCTGTCTAAGTCTTCCTGCAAACTACGACACCCTTCCTCACTGTCTACCACACCACCGACTTTGGTGTCATCAGCAAATTTGCTAATCCACCCAACTATACCCTCATCCAGATCATTAATAAATATTACAAACAGCAGTGGCCCCAAAACAGATCCCTGAGGTACACCACTTGTAACCGCACTCCATGATGAATATTTACTATCAACCACCACTCTCTGTTTCCTATCCGCTAGCCAATTCCTGATCCAATTTCCTAGATCACCCCCAATCCCATACATCTGCATTTTCTGCAGAAGCCTACCATGGTGAACCTTATCAAACGCCTTACTAAAATCCATATATACCACGTCCACTGCCTTGCCCCCATCCACCTCCTTGGTCACTTTCTCAAAAAACTCAATAAGGTTAGTAAGGCACGACCTACCTGCCACAAAACCATGCTGACTATCACCTATCAATTCATTACTCTCCAAATAACTATAAATCCTATCCCTTATAATTTTTTCCAACATCTTGCCGACAACAGAAGTGAGACTCACCGGTCTATAATTCCCGGGGGGTCACGGGCTCAAGGTGAGAGGGGCAAAGTATAACTCAGATATTAGAGGGATGTTTTTTACACAGAGGGTGGTGGGAGCCTGGAATGCGCTGCCAAGTAGGGTGGTGGAGGCAGACACGCTGACACCGTTTAAGACTTACCTGGATAGTCACATGAGCAGCCTGGGAATGGAGGGATACAAACGATTGGTCTAGTTGGACCAAGGAGCGGCACAGGCTTGGAGGGCCAAAGGGCCTGTTTCCTGTGCTGTACTGTTCTTTGTTCTTTGTTCAGTGGGAGCAAAACCGAACAACAAGGGACAGTGGCCATATGGGGAGGGGTGGAGTTGTGTTGGGTCAAACCAGGGGATATGAATACAAGAAAACAAAAAGAGGGGTCAAGATGGAGGGGAAAGTTCACAGCCTAAAGTTGTTGAACTCAATGTTGAGTCCAGAAAGCTGGAACATCGGAAGATGAGGTGCTGTGCCTCCAGCTTGGACATCACTGGAGCATTGCAGCAGGTCCAGCTTGGGCATGAGAGCAAGATGCTGAGTTGAAATAACAAGTGACCAGAAGGTTGGGGTCACACTTGCAGACAAAGTGAAGGTGTTTCGTTAAGGTCACCCAGTCTGCATTTAGTCTCCCCAATGGAGAGGAGACTGCATTAGGAGCAGCAAATTCAGTCAACCAAATTGAAGAGAGTGAAAGTGAAACACTGCTTAACCTGAAAGGAGTGTTTGGGCCCTTGAACAGTGAGGAGGAAGGAGATTAAAGGACAGGTGTTGTATCTTCTACAATTGCATGAGAAGGTGCTGTGGAAAGGGGATGAAGGATTGGGAATGATCATAGAATCCTACAGTGCAGAATGAAGCCATTCCGCCCATTGAGTCTGCACTGACCACAATCTGACCCAGGCCCTATCCCCATAACCCCACATATTTACCCTAGCTAGTCTCCTGACACTAAGGGGCAATTTAGCGTGGCCAATCCACCTAACCCGCACATCTTTGGACTGTGGGAGGAAACTGGAGCACCTGGAGGAAACCCACGCAGACACGGGGAGAACGTGCAAACTCCAGACAGTGATCCAAGCCAAGAATCGAACCTGGGTCCCTAGTGCTGTGAGGCAGCTGTGCTAACCACTGTGCCACCATGCGACCCACTGTGGACGACAGAGAAGTGGACCAGAGTGCCATGGAGAAAATGGTCCCTGAGGAATGCTAACAGTTGTGTTGTGTTTAGTGGTGGCATTGTGCTGGTGTTGGCGAAAATCGTGGAGGATGATTTTTTTGAAAGCAGAGGCTGGTGGGGTGAAAAATGAGAACATATGCGGGGGGCGGGGGGGGGGGGGCGGTGGTGGGAGGCGAGGGGAGGCGGGGGGGTGGGGGTGGCTGGGGGCACCTTCCCCATGACATCCTTGTCAATCTCTCCTTAGCTCTGACCTATCACTGACTTTCCAACCTGCTGCAACACCCCCTCCTCCAAGTATCGAATTTCTATCCCTTTTCAGCTCTGCAGAAAACTCAAATGGACTTGAAATTTTAACTGTGTTTTTCTCTCTACAGATGCCGCTAGGCTTGCTGCATTTATCCAGCATTTCCTGTTTTTGTAACTGAAATATCATTGCTTCTTTCAGCTCTTTGGTTGATTCACAAACATTTCTCACTCTCTGAGCAAAGTTTTACCTGATAACTATTCTAAATTTACTTCTCAATAATTTCCATTTCTTTCTTCTTCCTAACTTCCTGGCATATTTTGAAGAAATAATCTGACTTACCTTATCTATCCCATTTACCATTTAATATACTTTGTTCGTTTTCCTCTTTAATCTTCTTCATTCTGGACTGTAAAACTTAAGCTTCTCTATCTCTCCTTATAGTTAATTACCTTTACCCTTGGGATTACCCAATTGCTCTTTACTGCACACTTTCTATCGCACGTATATATTTTTGTGTCAGTGACTAACAACTGAATAGGTTTGGGGAAGAAATGGATTCCCCTTTCGCTCAATTTCTTGGTGGACAAATAGGCTCAGGGGATTAATTTCTAGGCATGATCTCCGAAGCCCCATCATCCCAGAACTGTGCTCTGGGAGTGGCAGAAATGTGGCCTGGCCATCACATTTGAGCAGCTTAGCATTGCCTCTGGAAACTAATTTTGATTTATGTTCCTCTGCTCAATAATGTGAGTGAATGTTCAGTGCAAATTTAAAATAGGGTCTCCCGTTTGATACTTGCTGATTTAAAAGAAAAATTACATTTGCGGCCAGAGAAAAATGCACTCATTATTTTGCTTTTTTAATTGCTTTGCTACATAGAAGGAAAATTCATTTTCAAAGTACCTTTCATGTCCTCAAGACATTCCAAAGCACTTTGCAATTAATGAATTACTTTTGAAGTGTCATCAGTGCCTTTGTAGGCGAATGGTGGCCAATTTGTGCACAGCAAAGATCCACTGCAGGCAGCAATGGGATGAATGGCCAGTTAATCTATTTCTATGATTTTCATTGAGAAATTAATGTGGAAATAGAATCGGGGAGAACTTCTTTGCTTCTCTTTAAATAGTGACATGGGATATTTTAAGTCCAATAGTGAAAGCTGTGTAAACTCAATTTAATGTATCGGGTGTTGGACATTGGTGAGGCCACACCTGGAGTATTGTGTGCAGTTTTGGTGTCCTTATCTGAGGAAGGATGTCCTTGCTATAGAGGGAGCACAGCGAAGGTTTACTAGGCTGATTCCTGGAATGGCAGGTCTATCATATGAGGAGAGACTAAGTCGGTTAGGATTATATTCACTGGAGTTTAGAAGACTGAGAGGGGATCTCATAGAATCTTATAAAATTCTAACAGGGTTAGACAGGGTAGATTCAGAAAGAATGTTCCAAATGGTGGGGGAGTCCAGAACTTGGGGCCAAAAGAGAAAATGCTGGAAAATCTCAGCAGGTCTGGCAGCATCTGTAAGGAGAGAAAAGAGCTGATGTTTTGAGTCCAGATGACCCTTTGTCTAAGCCAGAACGTGGGGTATAGTTTGAGGATAAGGGGCAAACCTTTTAGAACCAAGGTGAGGAGAAATTTCTTCACCCAGAAGGTGGTGAATGTGTGGAATTCACTACCACAGAAAATAATTGAGGCCAAAATGTTGTCTGATTTCAAGAAGAAATTAGATATAGCTCTAGGGACTAAAGGGATCAAGGGATATGGGGGGAAGGAGGGATCAGGATATTGAATTTGATGATTAGCCATGATCAAGATGAATGGCAGAGCAGGCTCGAAGGGCCGAATGGCCTACTCCTGCTTCTAGTTTCTATGTTTCTAATGTCTCATCCGAAAGGTGGCATCTCCAACAATATAGAACTTAAAATGTTTAAATAAATTACAATGTTTGAATATTAAATGTGATGGATCTATTAATTTTCCAGTCCTTTAATGTCCCCCATTCTAACTTAGTTACACAGAATTTCATAGCATTTACAACACAAAACGAAACCATTCGCCCTAGCAGGTATGTACAGGCTTGCACCCACCTTGCATCATCTCACCCAATCACATATCTTTTCAATCCTTTCTTCTTCATGTATTTATCAAGTTTTCCCTTAAGGTTACTTTAAATTGATCATATTTCCCACTTCTTTCCCTGCTTTTACAATCAATCTAGCAGTTTATAAATCTCTTACTGAGTCTCTTGTCTCCATTGCTTTCCCGACTTTGTGTCAGCAGCCAGTCTGATCAGCTTCCAGGTTATTTCTGTATATTTGAAAAAGTATCTTTGCGAAACCATTCATGATTTCTCCTTCATATCCTTCGGAACTCTCAATAGTATTCTCTCTTTGCTGTTTTGTTTCTTAATTACTTTCTTAATTCAGTCCTTTGTTTTACCCTGGATTTCTGTTGCTTTTAAATTAATTAGGAATCATCATTGTGGAACTTTTCTAAAAGCTTTAAAAAAATCAGCAATGTAAATGATAGAAAGTATCACCAACTACATGACGTTCCCAAATAAACTGAGGAAGATTAATGAGTTGAGAGTTATTAATTCCAGGATGTGGGTGGATAGATGCAGGGAAGATGTTACCAATGGTGGGAGAGTCCAGAACCAGGGGTCACAGTCTGAGGATTCAGGGTAGACCATTTAGGACAGAGGTAAGGAGACATTTCTTCACCCAAAGAGTGGTGAGCCTGTGGAATTCATTACCACAGGAAGTAGTTGATGCCAAAACATTGAATGAATTCAAGAGGCAGCTAGAATTAGCACTTGGGGTGAATGGGATCAAAGGTTATGGAGAAAAAGCAGGATTAGACTCTTCAGTTGGACGATCAGCCATGATCGGAATGAATGGTGGAGCAGGCTCGAAGGGCCAAATGGCCTCCTTCCGCTCCTATCTTCTATGTTTCTATATTTGTATGAACTGCAAACGTGTTGAAGGATCCAGAGCTTCCCCCTTTTATGAATTTTTAGTTTCCAACTTTGAGAAGCAACAGTAACTTGTGTTTATATAACACCTTTAACATAGTAAAGCATCCCAAGATGCTTCGTGGAGTGTTATCAATCAATCTGTGACACTAAGGTACATAAGGGGATATTAGCACTGCCAACCAAAAGGTTGGTGAAGGCAGTAGATTTTAAGGAGCACCTTAAAGGAGGAGGAGGGATGGCGATGTGTCGAGAGGAACTTCCAACATGTTCAATGTAGGCAACAAAGAAGAACAAAGAACAAAGAACAGTACAGCACAGGAAACAGGCCCTTCGGCCCTCCAAGCCTGTGCCGCTCCTTGGTCCAACTAGACCAATCGTTTGTATCCCTCCATTCCCAGGCTGCTCATGTGACTATCCAGGTAAGTCTTAAACGATGTCAGCGTGCCTGCCTCCACCACCCTACTTGGCAGCGCATTCCAGGCCCCCACCACCCTCTGTGTAAAAAACGTCCCTCTGATGTCTGAGTTATACTTCGCCCCTCTCAGCTTGAGCCCGTGACCCCTCGTGATCGTCACCTCCGACCTGGGAAAAAGCTTCCCACTGTTCACCCTATCTATACCCTTCATAATCTTGTATACCTCTATTAGATCTCCCCTCATTCTCCGTCTTTCCAAGGAGAACAACCCCAGTCTACCCAATCTCTCCTCATAGCTAAGACCCTCCATACCAGGCAACATCCTGGTAAACCTTCTCTGCACTCTCTCCAATGCCTCCACGTCCTTCTGGTAGTGCGGCGACCAGAACTGGACGCAGTACTCCAAATGTGGCCTAACCAGCGTTCTATACAGCTGCATCATCAGACTCCAGCTTTTATACTCTATACCCCGTCCTATAAAGGCAAGCATACCATATGCCTTCTTCACCACCTTCTCCACCTGTGTTGCCACCTTCAAGGATTTGTGGACTTGCACACCTAGGTCCCTCTGTGTTTCTATACTCCTGATGACTCTGCCATTTATTGTATAACTCCTCCCTACATTATTTCTTCCAAAATGCATCACTTCGCATTTATCCGGATTAAATTCCATCTGCCACCTCTCCGCCCAATTTTCCAGCCTATCTATATCCTGCTGTATTGCCCGACAATGCTCTTCGCTATCCGCAATTCCAGCTATCTTCGTGTCATCCGCAAACTTGCTGATTACACCAGTTACACCTTCTTCCAAATCATTTATATATATCACAAATAGCAGAGGTCCCAGTACAGAGCCCTGCGGAACACCACTGGTCACAGACCTCCAGCCGGAAAAAGACCCTTCGACCACTACCCTCTGTCTCCTATGGCCAAGCCAGTTCTCCACCCATCTAGCCACTTCTCCTTGTATCCCATGAGCCTTAACCTTCTTAACCAACCTGCCATGTGGGACTTTGTCAAATGCCTTACTGAAATCCATATAGACGACATCCACGGCCCTTCCTTCATCAACCGTTTTTGTCACTTCCTCAAAAAACTCCACCAAATTTGTAAGGCACGACCTCCCTCTTACAAAACCATGCTGTCTGTCACTAATGAGATTGTTCCGTTCTAAATGCACATACATCCTGTCTCTAAGAATCCTCTCCAACAACTTCCCTACCACGGACGTCAAGCTCACCGGCCTATAATTTCCAGGGTTATCCCTGCTACCCTTCTTAAACAATGGGACCACATTCGCTATCCTCCAATCCTCAGGGACCCCACCCGTGTCCAAAGAAGCGACAAAGATTTCCGTCAGAGGCCCAGCAATTTCACCTCTCGTCTCCCTGAGCAGTCGAGGATAGATGCCATCAGGCCCTGGGGCTTTGTCAGTTTTAATGTTCCCTAAAAAACCTAACACTTCCTCTCTTGTAATGGAGATTTTCTCTAACGGGTCAACACCTCCCTCCGAGACACTCCCGGTTAACACGCCCCTCTCCTTCGTGAATACCGATGCAAAGTATTCATTTAGGATCTCCCCTATTCCTTTGGGTTCTAAGCATAATTCCCCTCCTTTGTCCCTGAGAGGTCCGATTTTCTCCCTGACAACTCTTTTGTTCCTAACGTATGAATAGAATGCCTTAGGATTCTCCTTAATCCTGCCTGCCAAGAACATCTCGTGTCCTCTTTTTGCCCTTCTAACTCCCCGTTTGAGATCTTTCCTACTCTCTCTGTATTCCTCCAGAGCTCCATCTGTTTTTAGTTGCCTGGACTTAACGTACGCCTCCCTTTTCATTTTAATCAGATCCTCAATTTCCCTGGTTATCCACGGCTCTCGAATCCTACCTTTCCTATCTTTCCTTTTTACAGGCACATGCCTATCCTGCAGCCTTATCAATAGTTCCTTAAAAGACTCCCACATGCCAGACGCGGACTTACCCTCGAACATCCTCTCCCAATCAACATCCACCAATTCCTGCCTAATCCGGCAGGAATATTGTCTATATCCCGGAATAAAAAAATGTAGAGGGAAATGTAAGAATAACTTTGCAACATTTGTAAGGGCCATTGTACAATGTCTGAAATGTTTCCTTTACTGTGTTGTAGCATCTCTATTACTTGATGTATGTTTCTGAGCTGTAATTTTCTATGGTTCTATAGGTCAGTGGGACTAGGCATAAAATGGTTCGGCACAGACAAGAAGGGCCAAAAGGCCTGTTTCTGAGCTGTAATTTTCTATGGTTCTAAAGAACCTGAATAGTATTGCTTTTTATGTGATGGCCATTTTGAGTGTTTGTGATGTTCTTGCAGATTTCTTATGAATAAATTATATTTTTGGAAAAAAGTGCTCAGGAGCTCAGCAACAGAAATCGCAACCACCAATGGTTAAAATCAAGTGGTTAAAATCACGGATGCTCAAGAGGTCCAAATAGGACTGGAGCATTCTCAGGTGTGTGTAGGCTGGAAGAGATTACTGATAGGAAAGGGTGAAGCTATGCAGGGATTTAAAGATAAGATAAGAATTTCAAAGTCAAGCCATTGCCTGGCTGGAAGTCAGTGAGCACAAGGGTTAATGGGACTTGGTGCAAGTTAGCCTACAGGCTGCAGAATTTTGAATGAACTCATGTCTACGTAGGCTGTATGTTGGGATGCCAGAAGGAGGTACAGATTAGATTAGGTTGAAGTTCCATCAGGCACCATATTTTGCTTTATTCTGATATCCCACACGAATGTATACCTCTTCCCAAGAGATAAGTTTACGTGATGATTGGTCTAACAATTGGAAAGAAAGCAATCTAACAAAGTTGAAAGTGGATCAAATACAGCTGCAAGAGATGAGTAATTATACTTTTGGGAGGGTTGCATACACAGGGGAGCTGATCTTTCCTCTCCATCTTCTTCCCATTAACAAATTAGAATAAAGGCTTACAGAACAGATGGAAGCTGTTCATCCCATTTTGTCAGTACTAGCTCTTCTCCAGTGCAATTTAAAAGACGTCCCACTGCCCTACCCTTCCCCAAAAGCCTTACATTTCCCTCTACATTTTTTTATTCTGGGATATAGACAATATTCATTGTCCATTCTTAGTCACAGTGAGGGCATCAAGCATCAGTTATAGAGTTTGAGTCTACAGAATCATCTATATGCCAGGCCTCATAGAGATAACACATTTCCCCCAAGAAGCAAATATATGCAGCAGCTGTTTTTTTTTTGACTAGGCTGAAGCTTTGATCGTCAGTCAGACCCGAGTGGGAGCCCATTAATGTTCTGTAGAATAATCATTTGGATTCCCGCCAATAGAGCAGGGGTTTGAGGGGGGGGGGCTGGTTTGAGGAGCCTAAACTCGCTGGTGAAGCTGGTTCCTGAGCTCTTGGGGTGCCATTGCACAGGTGCCCGAGTATACTGGAAGATCTCCCGCCAACATCAAACCACCCCCCACACACACATGCACACACCTCCCACGGACATTGGGACCCCCCTCACCAATCGTTCCATGTGCTTGTCGTCCCCCTCTCCACGCCCTCGACGACTTCCTGGGTCAGTCTCCCTCCGCCCTGCTGATCACTCTCTGTGCTGGTCTCCACCACCCCGCCCATCCCCTCCCCCCACCACTCTGTCAATCATCCCTGTCTGCGGAGTTTCCCTTCCCTCCTGATCACCACCCCTGCAGAGTTCCCCACCTCCCTCCCTACAATCAACACCCCTGCAGACTTCCCCACCTCCCTCCCCACAATCAACACCCCTGCAGAGTTCTCCCTTTCCAGGTGGGCAGTGCTAGGGTGTCAGGTGGGCACTGCCCAGCCATGCCCCCAACACCCAAGGACCTCAATGGCCTCCGGTCCCCCCAGCATGGCAATCACGCCTGGTCTCTGCTGGAGGAGACCAGCATTAATTCTCGCTGGTGAGGGGGGAGATTAAATCAATCCCATGTAAATCAGCTTTGCGCCCTTTCTGGCCCGATCTTGCCAGCAAAACAAGGCTGGGAACACTGCATTCGAGGCCAAACCAGTTCACGTTCGCGGTTCGGCCTTGCATGCGATCTTACCAGCTCGCTGTGCCAATCGACCAGTACAGTGAGCCGGTAAGATCACACCCTTAGGATTCAAAAGTCAACTGCCTTTATACTTTTAATTTGATTTGATTTTGATTTGATTTATTATTGTCACATGTATACAGTGAAAAGTATTGTTTCTTGCGCGCTATACAGACAAAACATACCGTTCATAGAAAAGGAAACGAGAGAGTGCAGAATGTAGTGTTACAGTCATAGCTAGGGTGTAGAGAAAGATCAACTTAATGCAAGGTAGGTCCATTCAAAAGTCTGACAGCAGCAAGGATGAAGCTGTTCTCGAGTCGGTTGGTACGTGACCTCAGACTTTTGTATCTTTTTCCCGATGGAAGAAGGCGGAAGAGAGAATGTCTGGGGTGCGTGGGGTCCTTAATTATGCTGGCTGCTTTGCCGAGGCAGCGGGAAGTGTAGACGGAGTCAATGGATGGGAGGCTGGTTTGCGTGATGGATTGGGCTACATTCACAACCTTTTGTAGATCCTTGTGGTCTTGGGCAGAGCAGGGGCCATACCAAGCTGTGATACAACCAGAAAGAATGCTTTCTATGGTGCACCTGTAAAAGTTAGTGAGAGTCGTAGCCTGACATGCCAAATTTCCTCTCCATACCAAATAGAGGGGAGGCAATGGCCGAGTGGTATTATCGCTATTAATCCAGAAACTCAACTAATCTTCTAGGGCCCCAGGTTCGAATCTCGCCATGACAGATGGTGGAATTTGAATTCAATAAAAAAAATCTGGAATTAAGAATCTACCCTTGACCATGAATCTATTGTCAGAAAAACCCATCAGGTTCACTAATGTCCTTTAGGGAAGGAAATCTGCCGTCTTACCCGGTCTGGCCTACATGTGACTCTAGAGCCACAGCAATTGTCCTGGGGCAATATGGGATGGGCAATAAATGCTGGCCAGCCAGTGATGCCCATGTCTGAGAAGAATATCCAAAAAGAAAAACCATAAAAATTTGGAAATAAAGACTACCATGAAGTACTGTCTAAGCTGATCTTCTATATCTTAAAAAGGGACTTTTGTATTACCGTTGCCAGTTTCACTGATTTTTTACAGGGATTTGAATATCTTGAACAGGTTTTACCTTCAGGGACTCTTGGAACTGTAGCAGTTTGAGTCCTCTGGCTAAACCCACAGATTTCTGTCACAAGTACTGTTAAGTGCATGTTTAATTATTAAATGCATAATAAATTGGTGACATTTGACATTCAGTGTTGCAAATGCTATTGATTTGAGGAGTGAATTAAGCTTAAGTTTATTTATTTGTGTCACAAGTCGGCTTACATTAACACTGCAATGAAGTTACTGTGAAAATCTCCTAGTCGCCTGTTTGGGAACACTGAGGGAGAATTTAGCACGGCCAATGCACCTAACCAGCACGTCTTTCAGACTGGGAGGAAACCGGAACACCCGAAACAAACCCACGCAGACACAGGGAGAATGTGCAGACTCCACGCAGACAGTGACCCAAGCTGGAAATCAAACCCGAGTCCCTGGCGCTGTGAGGCAGCAGAGCTAACCACTGTGCCACCGTGCCACCCTATTTGTAAGTAAGAATACACGCATTTATCATTTCTTGAACAAGATAGTAATATGACTAATATTCTCTATCCTTTCCCATTACAAGCACACGTGTCTGGCGTTGAATTGCTTGGCAAGTGTGTTCCTGTAACAACTAGTCTGGAGTTTTCAGCTACTGTACATGTAAACACCAATCTCAGCAATATTTAGATCTCAATCTAATTTGTTTTAGAAGATTGTTCAAAAACCCAAATATTGATGCTGTGAGTGGTTGATTTTTGCAAATAGCTACATGGTAAATTATCAAACAAACTATATTTCATATCAAAACATAATCTAAAATAATACTTTCAATTGTGACATACTGCTGCTTTGATGTTGAATGTTTCTGATCTCTTAATGGACACCAAGTGTTACAAAATACTGATTGGAACTCAGAGAACCATACCAGAGAGAATATATGATGTGAATAATTAATCTGAGAAGGATAGCACCACATGAAAACCTTTACACTTAAAAGCACATCAATATAATTTATAGTAAATAGAAATTCTACTGATACCAGCACCTTTGGCTGTTTGCTTATTCTTTTCAGATGTAATCTAAGTGTAAGCCGTCCTTTAGCATTTCTATTTCTGAAACAGTTCATCCTGAAAATTCTGTCTTGTAGAGCTAAGGGTATTATGTTAATGTTTTTCTATTTTTCTTACCTAGCTGGTATCATGCAAGAGCAACACTGGTACAGGTAGAGGCGGCACGGTGGCACAGTGGTTAGTAAAAGTTAAAGAGAATAAGAGAAAGCAAAGAGTGGGGGTGAATGGGTGTTTTTCTGGTTGGCGATCAGTGACTAGTGATGTGCCTCAGGGATCAGTGTTGGGACCGCAATTTACATAGATGATTTGGAGTTGGGGACCAAGTGTAGTGTGTCAAAATTTGCAGATGACACTAAGATGATTGACAGAGCGAAGTGTGCAGAGGATGCTGAAAACCTGCAAAGGGATATAGATAGTCTAAGTGAGTGGGCGAGGGTCTGGCAGATGGAGTACAATGTTGGTAAATGTGAGGTCATCCATTTTGGTAGGAATAACAGCAAAATGGACTATTATTTAAATGGTAAAAAATTGCAGCATGCTGCTGTGCAGAGGGACCTGGGCGGCAGAGCAGGCTCGAGGGGCCAGATAGCCTACTCCTGCTCCTAGTTCTTATGTTCTTAAAGTTAAAATTTATTTATTAATCATAAGTAGGCTTACATTCACACTGCAATGAAGTTACTGTAAAAAGCCCCTAGTCGCCACATCCCGGCGCTTGTTCGGTTACACTGAGGGAGAATTTAGCATGGCCAATTCACCTAGCCCGCACATTTTTGGACTGTGGGGGAAACTGGAGCACCTGGAGGAAACCCAGGCAGACACAGGGAGAATGTACAAATTCCACAGTGACCCAAGCCATGAATTGAACCCGGGTCCCTGCGCTGTGAGGCAGCAGTGCTGACCACTGTGTCTCCGTGCCGCCCCGCACTGCTGTTTCATAGCACCAGGGACCTGGGTTCGATTCCTGGCTTGAGTCACAGTCTGTTCAGATGTGCATGTTCTGTCCGTACCTGCATGGGTTCCCTCCGAGTGTTCTGGTTTCCTCCCACAGTCTGAAAGACGTGTTGGTTAGGTGCATTGGCCATGCTAAATTCTCCCTCGGTATATCTGAACAGGTGTTGGAGTGTGGTGACTCGGGGATTTTCACAGTAACTTCATTGCAGTGTTAATGTAAGCCTTACTTGTGACTCTAATAAATAAACTTTAAACAAAAGCTCCCTCTACACTCCCAGGACAGGTAAACACAGGGTTAGATATGGAGTAAAGCTCCATCTACACTGTCCCCATCCAACACTCCCAGGACAGGTACAGCACAGGGTTAGATACAGAGTAAAGCTCCCTTTACACTGTCCCCATCAAACACTCCCAGGACAGGTACAGCACGGGGTTAGATACAGGATAAAACTCCCTCTACACTGTCCCCATCAAACACTCCCAGGACAGATACAGCACAGAGTTATATACAGAGTAAAGCTCCCTCTACACTGTAACCATCAAACACTCCCAGGACAGGTACAGCACAGAGTTATATACAGAGTAAAGCTCCCTCTACACTGCCCCCCATCAAACACTCCCAGGACAGGTACAGCACGGGGTTAGATACAGAGTAAAGCTCCCTCTACACTGTCCCCCATCAAACACTCCCAGGACAGGTACAGCACAGAGTTATATACAGAGTAAAGCTCCCACTACACTGTAACCATCCAGAGCAAATGAGGTAAAATTTAAATTTGTTACCCAGGGATAAAAAGTTGAAAATGAACCCAAAGCTCCATTACTCTGAGCAATTCCAGGTCAGCTAGACTTCCAGATGCAGACTTAAGTTTTATCTGCTATAATCCCAATATTGTACCTTAGCTGTCACCTTACAAGAGTTTCTCGTTTTGTACTAGTGTGACAGCTCGCAGATTCTCACACCTGCTGTCATGTGACCTCTTTGGGTGAAAATGAATCAGCTCTGTACTATCACCTCAGTCTCATGGATCATTGCTGCTGAGAACTGGGTTGAGAATGCCGTGAACTCATTTCATAAGTGAACCTTATTTCATCAATCCATTAAAGCTTTCAGGAAAAAAGTTGGATCAGGACCAAAACAGGTGCAGAGATCAGTATATGCGATTAACCCATAACCATTTGTTCCAATACAGGTAGCATGCAAACTTTGTGCTGTCTGCTAACTTAAATGAATGTAGTATTCACTAAACATGTTTCAGAATGGCTGCTCGCATCAGCAAGAACTCGAGTTTATGCCAGGCTCACTGCATTTAAAGCTAGCTTGAACTATTCAAAGCCGGCCTGCTTCTCTTAAAGGAAGGTTCCTTCTGGATGCAGCAGGTGCCTAAATTGCTTTCTCTCCATTTCCCACATTGCAAACATTCTTTGTGCCTTTCTCTTTCAGATACAAGAACTGAAAGATGGCCGGGGGTGTTGTGGGACCATGAGATTGATGATGAAACACCATTATTTGATCTCACATTTGTGGTCATCAGTTCAGATATTGGCGTTGCACATTTTTTAGAGGGAAACGTAGATGTGGGAAATGCATGTGGTTGGTCATTATAAAACCATAAGGCATAGGAACAGAAGTAGACTATTCGGCCCATCGAATGCGCTCTGCCATTGAATAAAATCACGGCTGATCTGATATAATCCTCAACTCCACATTTGCTTTATCCCCATCAGCCTTTACCGATTAAAAATTTGTCTATCTCAGCTTTGAACAGACTTAACGACCCAGCCTCTACAGTCTTTTCAGTAAAGAATTCCACAGATTCACTACCTTCTGAGAGAAGAAATTCCTCCTCATCTCTGTTTTAAATAGGCAACTCCTTTGTCTGAGATTATGTCCTCTGGTCCCAGACTCTCCCACAAGGGGAAACAACCTCTCAGCATCTACCCTGTCAAACCCCCTGAGAATCCTGTATGCCCCAATAGGGTTGGCACTTGTTCTTCTAAACGCCAATGAATACAGTCCAAACCTACTTAACCTCTCCTCATCAGAAAATTCCTCCTTACCCGGGATCAACCTAGTGAACCTTCTCTGGAATGCCTTTGATGCCAGTATATCTTCCTTAGATAAGGGGACTAAAATTGTTCACAGTATTCCAGGTGTGGGCTAACTAGTGACCTGTATAGGTTTAGGAAGATTTCTCTATTTTTATACTCCATTCCCTTTGAAATAAAGGCCAATATTTGCCTTTCCAATCACCAGCTGAATCTGCATGATAGCTTTTTGAGATTTATGCGTTCGGACCTCCAAATCCCTCCGTGCTGGAGCTTTCTGCAGTCTTTCTCCATTAAAATAATATTCAGCTCCTTTATAAGAACATAAGAACTAGGATCAGGAGTAGGCCATCTGGCCCCTCGAGCCTGCTCCGCCATTCAATAAGATCATGGCTGATCTTTTCATGGACTCAGCTCCACTTACCCGCCCGCTCACCATAACCCTTAATTCCTTTACTGTTCAAAAATTTATCTATCCTTGCTTTAAAAACATTCAACGAGGTAGCCTCAACTGCTTCACTGGGCAGGGAATTCCACAGATTCACAACCCTTTGTGTGAAGAAGTTCCTCCTCAGTTTAGTCCTAAATCTGCTTTCCCTTATTTTGAGGCTATGCCCCCTAGTTCTAGTTTCACCTGCCAGTGGAAACAACTTCCCTGCTTCTATCTTATCTATTCCCTTCATAATCTTATATGTTCCTATAAGATCTCCCCTCATTCTTCTGAATTCCGATGAATATAACCCCAGTCTACTCAGCCTCTCCTCATAAGCCAACCCTCTCAACTCCGGAATCAACCTCGTGAATCTCCTCTGCATCCCCTCCGGTTCCAGTATATCCTTTCTCAAGTAAGGAGACCAAAACTGTACACAGTACTCCAGGTGTGGCCTCACCAGCACCTTATACAGCTGCAACATAACCTCACTGTTTTTAAACTCCATCCCTCTAGCAATGAAGGACAAAATTCCATTTGCCTTCTTAATTACCTGCTGCACCTGCAAACCAACTTTTTGTGATTCTTGCACAAAGACACCCAGGTGCCTCTGTACAGCAGCATGCTGCAATTTTTTACCATTTAAATAATAGTCCATTTTGCTGTTATTCCGACCAAAATGGATGATCTCACATTTACCAACATTGTACTCCATCTGCCAGACCCTTGCCCAGTCACTCAGACTATTTATATCCCTTTGCAGACTTTCAGCATCCACTGCACGCTTTGCTCTGCCACTCACCTTCGTGTCATCTGCAAATTGTGACACACTACACTTGGTCTCCAGCTCCAAATCATCTATATAAATCGTAAACAATTGCGGTCCCAACACTGATCCCTGAGGCACACCACTAGTCACTGATCGCCAACCAGAAAAACACCCATTTACCCCCACTCTTTGCTTTCTGCTAGTTAACCAATCCTTGATCTATGCTCGTTCATTACCCATGCACTTTTATCTTATGTAGCAGTCTTTGGTACTGCACCTTGTCAAATGCCTTCTGGAAATCCAGATACACCACACCCACAGGTTCCCCATTGTCCACTGCGCATGCAATGTTCTCAAAGAATTCCACCAAATTAGTCAAACATGACCTGCCCTTCATGAACCCATGCTGCGTCTTACCAATGGGACAATTTGTATCCAGATGTCTCGCTATTTCTTCCTTGATGATAGATTCAAGCATTTTCCCTACTACAGAAGTTAGCTAACCGGCCTATAGTTACCCGCCTTTTGTCTACCTCCTTTTTTAAACATTTGCTGTTTTCCAATCTGCGGGAACCACCCCAGAGTCCAGCGAATTTTGGTAAATTACCACCAGTGCATTTGCTATTTCCCCCTCCATCTCTTTTAGTTTCCATCAGGACCAGGAGACTTGTCTACCTTTAGCCCCATTAACTTGCCCAACACTACCTCTTTCATGATAATAATAGTTTCTCGGTCCTCACCGGCCACAGCCTTCCTGTCATCAATTTTTGGCATGTTATTTGTGTCTTCCACTGTGAAGACCGACACAAAATATCTGTTCAATGCCTCAGCCATTTTCTCATTTTCAGTTATTACATCCCCCTTCTCATCCTCTAAAGGACCAATGTTTACTTTAGCCACTCCTTATCGTTTTATATATTTGTAGAAACTTTTTTTATATCTGTTTTTATATTCTGAGCTAGTTTACTCATAATTCATCTTACTTTTCTATAGCTTTGTTCGTGGCTTCCTGTTGACCTTTAAAGATTTCCCAATCCTCCAGTTTCCCACTAATCTTTGCCATTTTGTACGCTTTTCTTTCAATTTGATATCCTCCTTTATTTCCTTAGATATCCATGGCTGATTATCTCTTTTTCTACAGTCCTTCCTTATCACTGGTATATACTTTTGCTGAGCACTGTGAAAGATCGCTTTGAAAGTCCTCCACTGTTTCTCAGCTTCCCACCATAAAGTTTTTGCTCCCAGTCTACCTTGGCCAACGCCTCCCTCATCCCTTTGTAAGTCTCCTTTGTTTAAGCACAAGACACTGGTATTGGATTTTACCTTCTCATGCTCCATCTGTATTTTAAATTCAACCAGACTGTGATTTATTCTTCCTGCCAAAGTGCATAACTGCATATTTTCCGACATTATATTCCAAGATTTTGCCCACTCACCTAACCTGTCTATATCACTCTGTGGACACCACTTGCCTTCCCACTTATTTTTGTGTCATCCACAAACTTGGCAATAGTTCATTCACTTCCCTCATCCAAGTCATTAATATATATTGTAAATAATTGTGGCCCCAGCACTGATCCCTGTGGCACTCCACTCACTACGGGTTGCCATCCTGAAAATGCCCCTCTTATCCCAACTCTCTGTTTTCTATCAGTTAACCAACCCTCTATCCATGTTAACATACTACCAGCCCCCCAACCCCCCACCCCCCTCAAAACACCATGGGCTCTTATCTTATTAAGTAACCTTTTGTGCGGTACCTTATTGAACACTTTTTGGAAATCCAAGTATATTACATCTACTTCTGGTTCCTCTTTATCTACCCTGCTCCATTACCACCATGCAGAATTCTAATAAATTTGTCATGATTTCTCCTTCATGAAGCCATGCTGTCTCATGTTGATTATATTATATGTTTTTAAATGCTCTGCTATTATGTCCTTTATAGCCTTGGCGTGAAAAGGCTGTGCCCAGGACAGGGAGAAAGGATTACCCAGGTCCCCACATGGCAAGGTTGCATGTGAATTCTCTTACCAAGGACTCAGATGAGGACTTTGATGAATTGGTGTCAGAAAAAGCCTGATATGCATGTATGATTCATTGGCAAACCAGTCAGAAAATCTACCTCCAATGTCAACAAGCATTAACTTGGCACAAAGTTCTACACAGAGCTCAGAGCCCATCCTTTCCATTGTGGAATAGTGACCATGAGGACACTTGCAGAGCTATTCATAACGCAACATGTAATGGACGATGCCTCAGCTTTCATTGCAGAACTATCAGAAACCAGATCACTCCTGAATGCAGCAGTGGAAGCTCAGGCTGAAGTCATGCCACTATAGCGTTCTGCCCTGCAATCTCAACCTGCTCTCATCATGGCCACAGATACCAGTGCTCAAAGAAATTGCAGAATCTCCCAGCGGCCCATTACATAGAACCATAGAAGATAGGAGCAGGAGGAGGCCATTTGGCCCTTCGAGCCTGCTCCACCATTCATCCCGATCACGGCTGATCTTCCAACTCAATAGCCTAATCCTGCTTTCTCCCCATAACCTTTGACCCCGTTTGCCCCAAGTGCTATATCCAACTGCCTCTTGAATGCATTCAATGTTTTGGCATCAACTACTACTTGTGGTAATGAATTCCACAGGCTCACCACTCTTTGGGTGAAAAAATGTCTCCTCATTTCCCTCCTAAATGGTCTACCCTGAATCCTCAGACTGTGACCCCTAGTTCTGGACTCTCCCACCATCGGGAATATCCTCCCTGCATCTACCCTGTCTAGTCCTGTTAGAATTTTATAAGTCTCTATGAGAATTCCCCTCATTCGTCTGAACTCCATCGAAAACAATCCTAACCTAGTCAGTCTCTCCTCATACATCAGTCCCGCCATCCCCGGGATCAGCCTGGGAAACCTTCGCTGCACTCGCTCGAGAGCAAGAACATCCTTCCTCAGAAAAGGAGGCCAAAAATGCACACAATACTCGAGGTGTGGCCTCACCAAGGCCCTGTATAATTGCAACAACACATCCCTGCTCCTGTACTCGAAACCTATCGCTATGAAGGCCAACATACGTGGCAACCAGGTGGAGAAGGCAGTCAAGAAGGCATACGGCATGCTTGCCTTCATCGGCCGGGGCATTGAGTTTAAAAATTGGCAAATCATGTTGCAGCTTTATAGAACCACAGATAGGCCGCACTTGGAATATAGTGTTCAATTCTGGTCGCCACAATACCAGAAGGATGTGGAGACTTTGGAGAGGGTACAGAAAAGATTTACCAGGATGTTGCCTGGTATGGAGGGCATTAGCTATGAGGAGAGGTTGGAGAAACTTGATTATGTTCTCACTGGAACGACGGAAGTTGAGGGGCGACCTGATAGAAGTCTACATGATTATGAGGGACATGGACAGAGTGGCTAGTCAGAAGCTTTTTCCCAGGGTGGAAGAGTCAATTACTAGGGGGCACAGGTTTAAGGTGCGAGGGGCAAGGTTTAAAGGAGATCATGAGGCAAGTTTCTTACACAGAGGTTGGTGGGTGCTTGGAACTCGCTGCTGGGGGAGGGAGTGGAAGCAGATACGATAGTGAGTTTTAAGGGGCGTCTTGACAAATACATGAATAGGATGGGAATAGAGGAACATGGTCCCTGGAAGGGTATGGGGTTTTAGTTCAGTCAGGCAGCATGGCCGGTACAGGCTTGGAGGGCCGAAGGGCCTGTTCCTGTGCTGTAATTTCCTTTGTTCTTTGTTCTTTATACCATTTGCCTTCTTTACCGCCTGCTGCATCTGCATGCTTACCTTCAGCGATTGGTGCACAAGGATACTCAGGTCCCACTGCACACTCTCCTCTCCCAATTTACAGCATTTCAGGATCTGCCTTTTTGTTTTTGCTTCCAAAGGTCTGTGCTCGGCAACAGGACTTCTAGAATAGGTGAGGCACCACACAGTATAAGTGGCTCAGGATTAGGAACCTTTGGTCTTCCATCACTGGTACTCCACCAGTGCCCCTTCTGTTGCAGCCTGCCAACCAGCCAGCCCAGACTGCTGCCATTCATCCTGAGGTGGTGCATTTTGAATCTGGGCCTTATCTGCTCCAGGGCTTTCTTTAAAGTCATCTGCAGTCTCCCCCAATGGTAGTTAACAGTAACCCACCAGCTATGCTGCAGCCACTGGGTAACACAGCAAAGGGGCACCAGCAGAGACAAAGATACCCTGAAGACCGGCACCATCCATGTTTAAAAGCAAAATACTGCGCATGTTGGAATCTGGAACAAAATAGGTAGTTAATTAGTTTCTTAGTGAATTTATTTATTAGTTATCTTTTATTGCGATACTAAGAGCATAAAGAGACATTCTCCTTTAAGGGGTTGCTAATTTGTTAATTTGATCATTTATTTATATTATTAGTATATTCAAAAGAATGGAAAGAGGACATTGATACTGGAGTGCATTATCTCCACTCAAAATATTACTTTAATTTAAGTTTCCTTTCATGTTCTGTTATTGTTGCAGTGTTCCATTTAGGGGTGATTCATTAGTTTATTGTTTAGTTGATAGATTTAAAGGAGCATACAAAAAGGCACATGCCCCTTTAAGAGGCTGTTCATTAATTAATTTGATCATTAATTAATTTACTAATTTTATTGGCATATTTAAAATAGTGTAAAAAGGATCAGCTGGGATACTGAGTTGATTGGTAGGAAGGAAGGAGGTAGAGATCTGCAATGCTGCATTCTGTCAATGAACCCATTGCGAAGAAGAGGATTGGTGTCTGTTTTTGTACTTTACCTTTTGGACTCATTTAGCAGACGCTAGGTGAATGCACGAGGGTGATTAGTTTCCTTTTGGATGGAATATTAAATGATTTGTTTGATAAAGTTGATTTGGAATTACTCTTTGGTTGCGACATTTTTTCAGCATTGTGATGGCCAATGGCAGAAGGTGGTTAGGATGTGGAACTATGGGTATTGGCCATGCGCAGTGATACCTCAGTCTGATGAGACAATCATCGGCAGCCCAGCCACTAAAGTGTGTTTGATGTCACGCTCTTTCCTCCTGCTCCTCCCCCACACCCCCCCCTGATGGCAAGGGCCACAATGGGGAGGTTGTGTAGTACATAGCAGGCCACCATGAATCATGACAATCATTCCAGAGTTCCCCCTGAGTGGTCCATCCAGCAAAGGTGTTGCTTGAAGTGTCACAGGTGGAAGCAGGAAGAGTAATTGTAATTCAATCCACTTTGCTTTGGTGTCTGTGACACAGCTATAGAGTAGGTAGCCCTAGCTGCCTAGCAGCTGGCCTCTGGTTTGATGTGGTGACTCAAATCCCAATGGAACAGTGGCCTGGTGCAGGATACAGGCATCATGACTGTTATCAGGATACTGGATATTTTCCGAAATGATGTGTGTTGAGCGTGGGTGAACGGTCGGATGATAGGAAGTGCCAAGGACCAGAGGGACCTTGGGCATGGTTTTACTAATCATAGCTCAGTCTATCGTGACTGTGCTGCCATCAAGCACCTATCTATTTTAATGCCATTTTCAAATGCTTTGTCCGTAGCCTGTGTGTTATGGTGTTTCAAGTGCTCATCCAAATGCTTCTTAGATGTTGTGAGGTTTCTCGCCTCTACCATCCTTTCAGACAGTGAGTTCCAGATTCCCACCACCCTCTGAATGAAAATGTTCTTCCTCAAATCCCCTTGAATTCTCCTGCCCCTTTCCTTAAATCTATGCGCCATGGTTATTGACCGCTCTGCTAAGGGGAAATGTTTCTTCCTATCTACCCTATCTATATCCTCATAATTTTGTACACTTCGATCAGGTCCCCCTTCAGCCTGCAGCGAAGTTGGAAAACTTAGCAGCCAGCCAAACCTCCATTCATTGCGCCAGGATGGGAAAATCCCCCCGGTGTGAACAGTGGTAAGATTCCAGCCATCATATACTTGTCTTATTGCCTTCAACAATCTTGGACCTGCACCCCAGGGTTCCTCTAGTCCTCTGCACTTCCTATCATCCTACCGTTCGTTGTATTCCATTGCATTGTTAGTCCTTCCAAAATGCATCACCTCACAGCTTTCAGGGTTAAATTCCATTTGCCAATGTTCTGCCCATCTGACCAACCCGTCTATATCGTCCTGTAATTTAAGGCTTTTCTGCTTGCTACTTACCACACTTACCAATTTTCGTGTCATTGACTGTACATTCAGGGAGTGAAATCCTTTGCAATTGTGGTACATCTCTGCTTTTAGATACAGTTCCCTCAAAGCAAAATGTATGTGGTTGATGGAACCTTGCATCAGGGTCCATTAATCCGGCAAACGCATGTGCATGGCTCACTGATGGGGAGCAACTAATCTGAACAGAATCTTTTGAAGTCTGAACCAAAGCCTTCATCATGTGTAACACCACTCTGAATAGCATGAGAAAATTCACAGCACTGATGAACTCTGCACTTTGCAAGAGCTTGTAGTTTTAGATATTTCCTTAACCCAAAGTGAAACTAAACTAATCTAATTCTTGGAAAGAAATCTGTAATCAGAATTCTGAGCTGTGTGGTCATTTTTAAGAAGTGACCTTGTATGTTAGTGTTGCTATAGAGATGAGCTGATTAACAAAGAACAGGACAGCACAGGAACAGGCCCTTCGGCCTACAAAGCCTGTGCCGATCATGTTGTCCCATTTAGACCAGCTGCCTGTATCCCTCTATTCCCCACCTGTTCATGTATCTATCAAGATAAGTCTTAAATGTCGCTAATGTGTCTGCATTCCAGGCCCGCATCACTCTCTGTGTTAAAAACTTCCCCTGCACATCGACTGAAACTTTCCCCCCTTACCTTGAACTTGTGCCCTTTTGTAATCGTCATTTCTGCCCTGGGAAAAAGCTTCCAACTGTTCACCTTATCTATGCCCCATATAATTTTATAAACTTCTATCAGGCCCCCCCCAGCCCCCGTCTTTCCAGGGAGAACAACCCCAGTTTATTCAATCTCTCCTCATAGCTAAGACCCTCCATACCAGGCAACATCCTGGTAAACCTTTTCTGTACTCCCTCCAAAGCCTCCAGTCCTTCTGGTAGTGTGGTGACCAGAATTGGACACAGTATTCCAAATGTGGCCGAACCAACATTTTATATAACTGTCACATAATTTGCCAACTTTTATACTCAATGCCCCGACCGATGAAGGCAAGCATGCCACGTGCTTTCTTCACCACCTTTTCCACCTATGCTGCCACTTTTAAGGATCTGTGGACCTGTACTCCCAGATCTCTGTGTGTCGATGCTCCTGATGGTTCTGCCATTTATTTTATAGCTCCCACCAGAATTGGATCTACCAAAATGCATCACCTCGCATTTGTCTGGATTAAATTCCATCTGCCATTTCTCCGCCCAATTTTCCACCCTATCTATATCCTGCTGTATTCTCTGACAATCTTCGTCACTATCCGCAACTCTGCCAATCTTAGTATCATCCGCAAACTTGCTAATCAGACCAGCTACATTTTCTTCCAAGTCATTTATATATCTTACAAACAGCAGAGGTCCCATCACTGATCCCTGCAGAACACCACTAGATACAGACCTCAGTTCATTAAAACATCCTTCCACTGCTACCCTCTGTTTTCTATGGCCAAGTAAGAAGTCTCACAACACCAGGTTAAAGTTGTGAGACTTCTTACTGTGCTTACCCCAGTCCGACGCCGGCATCTCCACTTCTATGGCCAAGCCAGTTCTGAATCCATCTAGCTAGTTCACCCCTGATCCTGAGACATTTAATCTTTTGCATCAGCCTGCCATGAGGGTCCTTGTTAAATGCTTTACTAAAGTCCATGAAGACAACATCCACAGCCCTTCCATCATCAATCATTTTTGTCACCTCCTCAAAAAACTCAAGCAAATTAGTGAGACATGACCTCCCTCATACAAAACCCTGCTGTCTGTCGCGAACAAGACCATTCAGTTCCAAATATGTATGGATCCTATTCCTAAGAATTTTCTCCAACAGTTCCACTATCGCTGACGTCAAGTTCACTTACCCGGGTTATCCTTGCTACCCTTCTTAAATAATGGGACAACATTGGCTATCCTCCAATCCTCTGGGACCTCACCTGTGGCTAATGAGGAAACAAAGATTTCTGTTACAGTCCCAGTAATTTCATCTCTTGTCTCTCTCAGTAATCTGGGATAGATGCCATCTGGCCCTGGGGATTTGTCTACCTTAATGCTTTTTAATTCACCTAACACTTCCTCCCTCGTAATGATGACTTGTCCTTGAGGGTTTACACACCCCTCCAAGACACCATCAATTGATGTGTCCCTCTCCTTTGTGAGTACTAATGCAAAGTACTCATTAAGTATCTCACCCACTTCCTTTGGTTCTACACATAATTTCCCTCCTTTGTCCTTAAGTGGACCAACTGTTTCTCTAGCTACTCTCTTGTTCCTAATGTATTTATAAAATGCTCTTTAATCCTGTATGCCAAGGACATTTCGTGACCCTTTTTTGTCCTCCTAATTCCCTGTTTCAGTTCTTTTCTACTTTCCCTGTATTCTTCTAATGAAAAAAGGCACCTGAAAGCTAATTTTTTGGGAGGTGATAGTTTGAATTTAACTCGTGTTGTGCAGAAAACAGCACTTCTGATGCTTTAGGAGGAGAAACTAACCCCTCTAACAAACAAACAAAGATACAAAGAACAATACAGCACAGGAACAGGCCCTTCGGCCCTCCAAGCCCGCGCCGCTCCCTGGTCCAAACTAGACCATTCTTTTGTATCCCTCCATTCCCACTCCGTTCATGTGGCTATCTAGATAAGTCTTAAACGTTCCCAGTGTGTCCGCCTCTACCACCTTGCCCGGCAGCGCATTCCAGGCCCCCACCACCCTCTGTGTAAAATATGTCCTTCTGATACCTGTGTTAATCCTCCCCCCCCCTCACCTTGAACCTATGACCCCTCGTGAACGTCACCACCGATCTGGGAAAAAGCTTTCCACCGTTCACCCTATCTATGCCTTTCATAATTTTATACACCTCTATTAGGTCACCTCTCATCCTCCATCGTTCCAGTGAGAACAACCCCAGTTTACCCAATCTCTCCTCATAACTAATCTCTCTTTCATACCAGGCAACATCCTGGTAAACCTCCTCTGTACTCTCTCTAAAGCCTCCACGTCCTTCTGGTAGTGTGGCGACCAGAACTGGGCGCAGTATTCCAAATGCGGCCGAACCTACGTTCTGTACAACCGCAACATCAGACCCCAACTTTTATACTCTATGCCCCGTCCTATAAAGGCAAGCATGCCATATGCCTTATTCACTACCTTCTCCACCTGTGCCGTCACCTTCAAGGATCTGTGGACTTGCACACCCAGGTCCCTCTGCGTATCTACACCCTTTATGGTTCTGCCATTTATCGTATAGCTCCCCCCATGTTAGTTCTACCAAAATGCATCACTTCGCATTTATCTGGATTGAACTCCATCTGCCATTTCTTTGCCCAAATTTCCAGCCTATCTATATCCTTCTGTAGCTTCTGACAATGCTCCTCACTATCTGCAAGTCCAGCCATTTTCGTGTCGTCCGCAAACTTACTGATCACCCCAGTTACACCTTCTTCCAGATTGTTTATATAGATCACAAACAGCAGAGGTCCCAATACAGAGCCCTGCGGAACACCACTAGTCACAAGCATCCAGCCGGAAAAAGACCCTTCCACTACCACCCTCTGTCTTCTGTGACCAAGCCAGTTCTCCACCTATCTAGCCACCTCCCCCTTTATCCCATGAGATCCAACCTTTTGTACCAACCTACCATGAGGGACTTTGTCAAACGCTTTACTAAAGTCCATATAGAGGACATCCACGGCCCTTCCCTCGTCAACCATTCTGGTCACTTCTTCAAAATACTCCACCAGGTTAGTGAGGCATGACCTCCCTCTCACAAAACCATGCTGACTATCGTTAATGAGTTTATTCCTTTCTAAATGCGCATACATCCTATCTCTAAGAATCCTCTCCAACAACTTCCCGACCACGGACGTCAAGCTCACCGGCCTATAATTTCCCGGGTTATCCTTCCTACCCTTCTTAAATAACGGGACCACAAGATGAAGCTTGGTTTTCTGTTTAGCCATAAGAAGAAAACATAGTTCTTGGATCTCTTCGCGAAGGAATGTTTGAGCTCGCTAAAAGGGGACTGAAACCTAAAAGCAGTGAATAGCTCTGGCATCAGTAAAGAAGTGAGTTTATACCAGAGGTAACCAGGTAACGAATTAGGATGTTATTGTGAGTCGGTTGAAAAGATCCTCTGGAAAGCAGCACCATCAGGATTGGTATGTCCAGTGGAAGAGAGGGTTCATAGACGTGCACCTTGTCAGTGTTAATCATATCTGGGGATCTTGGATGGAATGAAGCTGCCAGTGTAAGTATCTCGAGGGCTAAATCCAGTGAGTGGGATAAGTGAGATCCTACTTACTAGAGGCAGAGTTTGGAAGAGTTTGAGGCTGCATATATGTGTGTGGGGAGTGCTGCTGAAACATTTAGAAACGTTAATGTTAATATTCAGGTTTGACCATCACAGTAAACATTTTAAAAAGTGCAATGTTATCATTTGTCAGGGTTGTTTGGGGATTCCTTCCTTTTCCTGTTTTTGCTCTCGATGGGTGTCATAACAGAATTGTTACAAACTCAGACTGAGCTGGTAGCAATCAGTCTACAACAAATCTGAAAGTTATTGTTGACCTCTTTAAACAGAACCGATAAGGGAGCCATCTTTTAATGGAGACATTCAGCTGAGTGTAATTAAAAGCTTGAGCGGTGAGATTGAAAGTGGCAGCAATAGCATCAACTCATCATTAGGTGTTAACTGATATCACATTCTGCCAACTCTGCATATTTACTCCCACTGCATATTCCTAACGCCTGTCATCACCAAAATGGTCATTACCTTAAGCTGAATTTTGCAGCCACCTTTTCCACAACTGTGGCAGGTTATTATCGCAGAACCACTTTAAAATGTTCCATGAACAAATACTGTACATTCACCTGCTGTGCTTCCTTTTGCTAGTTTCTGTCATCCTGCCTCACCCAGAGTCCATGCCCCTTGTGGGTCTCAGATGCCCCTTCATACTGCACCAATTGGTAATTCCTTATCTACACATCTGACCAGAGAGCCTCAGCAAACTATTACCTAATGAAGCAGCCTGCTCCAGCAAGTATTTCACCAGCAATCACTGAATAGGAATCAGCACTGGGTCACTGCCACACACCTGGTAACTGGTATTCTCCAAGTGAGGATGAGTCTGCATTGCTACTAGGATTGTGTGGTTATCACTGATACAAATACTGTCATGGACAGATGCATCGACAAATCGATTAGCGAGGACACATTTATGTAGGTTTTTCCCTGGTGTTGGTGCACTCAGCCTCTGTTGCATGCCCAATCTGGAAAATATGTCCTTCGGAATTTGGCCAGCTTGGTCCCTCGCCATTGTACCCACTTGTTTTGCCCGTGCCACCCTCAGTGCTTCTTTCAAGTAATGATCAACACGAGAGAGTACTGATTCATCAGCTGGGTCGGGTGGGTGGGGTGGCGGGGGGGGGAGCTGGAAGCAATCAGCAGGAGGTTTCCTTGTCCATGTTTGATCTGTTGCCATGGAACGTCATGGAGTGCCAACTGTCTGGCTTCTTTTCCACCTCTGCTGGGTCTGTCCTGTGTCTGTGACAGGATATATCCAGGAATGTTAATAGAATGTGGCCATATTGTGGAGACGTCGGTGTTGGACTGGCGTGGGCATAGTAATAATTCTCATAACACCAGGTTAAAGTCCAACAGGTTTATTTGGAATCACAAGCTTTCGGAGAGCTGCCCCTTCATCATAGTCATAGAATCATAGAGGTTTACAGCATGGAAACAGGCCCTTCGGCCCAACTTGTCCATGCCGCCCTTTTTTTTAAACCTCGAAACTAACCCCAATTGCCCATATTTGGCCCATATCCCTCTATACCCATCGTACCCATGTAACTATCTAAATGCTTTTTAAAAGATAAAATTGTACCCGCCTCTACTACTACCTCTGGCAGCTTGTTCCAGACACTCACCACCCTCTGTGTGAAAAAATTGCCCCTCTGGACACTTTTGTATCTCTCCCCTCCCACCTTTAACCTATGCCCTCTAGTTTTAGACTCCCCTACCTTTGGGAAAAGATATTGACTATCTACCTTGTCTATGCCCCTCATTATTTTATAGACTTCTATAAGGTCACCCCTCAGCCTCCTACACTCCAGAGAAAAAAGTCCCAGTCTATTCAGCCTCTCCTTATAACCCAATTCATCAAGTCCCGGTGGCATCCTCGTAAATCTTTTCTGCACTCTTTCTAGTTTAATAATATCCTTTCTATAATAGGGTGACCAGAATTGCACACAGTATTCCAAGTGTGGCCTTACCAATGTCTTGTACAACTTCAACAAGACGTCCCAACTCCTGTATTCAATGTTCTGACCGATGAAACCAAGCATTCCGAATGCCTTCTTCACCACTCTGTCCACCTGTGACTCCACTTTCAAGGAGCTATGAACATGTACCCCTAGATCTCTTTGTTCTGTAACTCTCCCCAATACCCTACCATTAACTGAGTAAGTCCTGCCTTGGTTCAATCTACCAAAATGCATTACCTCGCATTTGTCCAAATTAAACTCCATCTGCCATTCGTCAGCCCACTGGCCCAATTGATCAAGATCCTGCTGCAATTCGAGATAACCTTCCTCACTGTCCACTCTGCCACCAATCTTGGTGTCATCTGAAAACTTACTAACCTTGCCCCCTATATTCTCATCCAAATCATTAATATAAATGACAAATAACAGTGGGCCCAGCACTGATCCCTGAGGCACACCGCTGGTCACAGGCCTCCAGTTTGAAAAACAACCCTCTACAACCACCCTCTGGCTTCTGTCAAGAAGCCAATTTTGTATCCATTTAGATACCTCACCCTGGATCCCGTGAGATTTAACTTTATGCAACAACCTACCATGCGGTACCTTATCAAAGGCCTTGCAAAAGTCCATGTAGACAACATCAACTGCACTGCCCTCATCTACCTTCTTGGTTACCCCTTCAAAAAACTCAATCAAATTTGTGAGACATGATTTTCCACTCACAAAGCTATGCTGACTGTCCCTAATCAGTCCTTGCATCTCTAAATGCCTGTAGATCCTGTCTCTCAAAATACCTTCCAATCAGGTGAGTAATAGATTGTGGAGCATTGGTTGTAAGGCTTAATTCTGTCAGTATCAAAGTGTTGACTTGACTATTGTTTGGGAAAATTCTCCTAATGTTGCACAAGTCCCTATTTGTCATTAGGGGTCAGCTGGATAGGATGCACCTTTATCATATTTAGTGCCTCGGTAGATTCTGAAGGTCTGAACCAACTGGGGAATTGAACCAAACCCCAACCTCCGACTCAGTGCTTTGGCGTGCGGGTGGAGCTGGACCCCACCTCCAGGGCATCTCTGACCCGGTGAGGAGTTCTGTCATCTGGGTCACCACCAGGAAGTTGCTGAGGTGGAAGTGGTGCCCTCTGGCGGTGGGGTTAGAAGCTCTGAGTTTGGCTGAGGGCAGGGGTTGGGGAAGCACAGCCTCAAGGGGAGCAGCAATACGCTGAAGAAGCAGGAGAGCGGAATGATTAGCTGCAGCACAGCCAGGACAAGAACCACAAAATGAAGAGCCGGCAGCCTTTGTCAGTGACAGAATAAAACCCCCCTGAGTTTGAGGAGGTGTGGAAGATACCCTTTGTGGTTTCAAGGGGCAAAGCAATCTGGCTCACACGGTTGAGGGGTATTAGCGATGGGAATGCCACCAGCATCCAGCTCCGAATCCCCATTTCTTTTCTGAGATCATTAACTGTGGCTTCGCTGGATACAAAAGCTCCCACTGTTCCACAACAAGGCCTCAGCACAGCTGATTCAAGATCTGTAGTTGAGGTCTTGATGGTTTTCTTGTGAGTCGGGTCGAGCCACATTAATTTTGAAGTGGTGCTCACTTTCAATTTGGTTTCTGAACCTCAGCACTTTGCCCACTGTAAAATATTCATTTACTTAAGAGAAATATTTTCACAAATGTATTTATACCTTTGATGCCGGTGGAGTAAAAGATTACTTGTGCTGGAATTTTCATACATTCCATCTATTTAAATCCCGTGTTACATTATTGTAATAAATCAAGGGCAACTTGATGAAGCTTCAGAACAGAAAGGCTTTATTGACAAGGTAATGATTAATTATATATACAGATAGAGTTTAGCAGAGTAACTCTGCGACTGTACACTATTCCTCCCCGGCTCCGACTGCCAATCATTCCCAACATGGGATACGCGTCCTCACTCTCAATTGGCTCAGATTCCCGCCTCGACACTCCATAGAATCCGGCCTGACCACATGGCTCTCGAGCAATGCCCCTTAAAGGGGCCACGCCACCACAACTATACTTGTAGCAGTTTTCTACTACTGGATAACTTGCTGGGCTATTTCTGAGGTTATTGAGGGGCAATCACGTTGTTATGGATTTGGAGTCACAGGATACGATTTCCTTCCTTAAAGGGCAAAGTGAGTTTTCATGGTCATCAGTAATGATGTAACTTAAGTTAAATTTCCCAGCTGCCATGATAGGAAGGTGATGGCCTTCCTATCATAGTCTATTATCACTAGACTATTAATCCAGAAACTCAGCTAATGTTCTGGGAACCTGGGTTCGAATCCCGCCACGGCAGGTGGTGGAATTTGAATTCAATGAAAAAAAAATCTGGAATTAAGAATCTACTGATGACCATGAAACCATTGTCGACTGTCAGAAAGACCCATCTGGTTCACTAATGTCCTTTAGGGAAGGAAATCTGCTGTCCTTACCTGGTCTGGCCTCCATGTGACTCCAGAGTTACAGCAATGTGGTTGACTCTCAACTGCCCTCCAAGGGCAACCAGAGATGGACAATAAATGATGGCCAGCCAGCGACACCCATATCTCATGAATGAATAAAAAAAATACTTCAGGCCTCCAGATTACTAATGCACCCGCATGGCTATTATGTTACCATTCCCTGAAAACTAGTTTGAAGGTAAATGACTGGAGGACGTTGATTAAGAACTCATCCAGAGCAGTAGCTGGTAGAGTTCAAAGACCAAAGTACAAAGGATCACTTAAAAGTTAATGTCCGGAGTGGAGGGAAGAGGAAGGTTTCATCCAGAATGTCCTTTTAATTTTGTGTTAGATGTCTAGAGTGGGTGAACCTCCTTTGTGTCTGTCGCTGAGTTCAAATACATCTGCTACTTAACTAGTATTTGCCCTCTTTAGGTGTCTGCTTTGGCAGGTGATTGTATAAGTGGGAATGTACCAATCATTAGTCCAATGACCTGACCATTATGTTGCCGTTCTTTAGCCATTCCCTTTGCGTGTGTCCACTTCTGTACATTAAAACTTGAGAATGAGATTTCGGAGCCTTGGGGCAGTAGAAGTAATATTGACATTTTAAAAAAATCATTGCAAGATAAAATGTACAGCCTTGTTTCACTGACAACGTTAAATATAATACAGCCATTTACATTTGGCTGAATCCATTAGCAACTGAATGATGGAGACAGGAAATGGCACTCATTTCTAAGCTTTCACATGAAAAGAATCAGAAACTGTGGGTGTGTGCAATTAATGCAAAGGATAATTTAAATTGTGAATGATGGATATTTTCTCTTGAACTGATGGATTCAATTAAATATACAGTTGTTTGGATGTACTGAATAAGATCAAATGTGTACCTGTTCCGGATTTATAGCTTTCAGAGAGTAAAAGGCCAGTAACTGAATCCTGGTAAGAATTCTAAACTGTGATAACTTCAAGTGCAGTATGACTTTTGATCTGCATGAGCTGTATTGAAAAATCGTTCATTAAAAAAACCTTCACAACCTATGTAAACAAGTTTCCGTTAAAAAGCAGTGCCAGTTGCCATGGTGACAGCTGTGAATATTTTTTAAAAAGATAGTAGACAGTCTGTCTGAGGAATAACAGTTTTATATATTTTGTTGGAAGTCCCGTCTCCAACACTTTTATTTAAAATGGATGATGTGATATCTGCTGACCCTTTACTTGTTCAACTATCCAAGTCTAGTCTACACAAAAACAGAAGTTGTGCATGTAGAATACTGATAGACAGATAATTATATTCCTAATGCATTTGAGATTCAGTGGGGCTTGCTTTGAACCAAGTCCGTTTGGTCTGTCTCAGGTTGTCACTTGTTTTCTCTCTCTCCCAGGAGATTGTATGTTTAGAGAAGAAATAACTTGCATTTATATCGCACCTTTCACAACCTCAGGCTGTCTCTAAGCTCTTGCCAGTAATTAAGTACTTTTGGATCGTACAAAATGCAGCAGCCAGTTTGTGCACAGCAAGATCCCACAAATGTCAAGGTGAAAATCCGTTTTAGTGATCTTGGTTGAAGAATAATTATTGGCCACAGCACGAGACAGAACCATGTTTGGAGCAGATGGGCTGAATCGGCTGCTCAGTTTATTTCCTATTGTTGTGTGCCTATGTATCTTCTAACCTACCCTTGCCAGTGTTGGTAGCAATGTTATGGAACCTTGGTACTTTATTAATTGTCCTCATTCTTGATACTCAATATTGGATAAATTGAGAACTCAACTTGCAGGTGAAAGCTTTGATCAGTGTATCTCCATTTTTCAGCTGTTCAGAGAGGATGCAGATTCTCGTGGAGTGGATGAGTCAGTGGAGAATTATTGCAGAACAGAGCTGTGTGAATCACAAGCCTATCCCCTAGTGATTTACAGCTACATCTAAAGTGTTAGTAGACAGCACTGTTCCTCACAGACAGAGGAAGAAATAAATGTTTATTTTTAAACCAAATTTCCCCTCCCCAATCCCACCAAAGATTGACTTATTCTCAAGCATCAAAAGCACTTGTGTCATTGTCATGAATGGTCATTGTTTGTGTGGGTCTAAATGATGAGTGTCAGCAGATTACTCTTCCATGGAGAGCGTTGAAGTCAATCCCAACCCCATCTAAACTTGATAATTATATGTGTACAATCCAGCAGATTTTGGCTAAGTCTCGTTTCAGGAAAAGTCTGCTGCAGCCCCCTCCAGAGGTGTTGGTGGGTTTTTCCACCATATTTTTAGCTTCTTAATTGCACGCATTTCAAGTCGTGCCCCCCCCCCCCCCCCCCATGGTGTACAGCCTCTGACTCGCTCACCCTACCATCAGCTGAATGCTTCAATCTGGAGGGGGGCGGGGGGTCTTCATCGATCCCAGCACTCGTTCCAAATCCACTGGGCAGAATGGCTGCGAAATAAGTCTGCCCCAGAATGCTGGATGCTATCGAGTAGTTGTGCCTCATCCTGTACCCACAGGTCGGAAGGAGACCCCCCCCCTCCCCAGCAAGGTCACCAACCCCACACAGGAGGCAATGGCAGTGCTCAAAAGCATCAGCTCCCTTCAGAGGAGGACGTGCTCTAGTGCCGGGAGGGGATGAATGATCCCCTCCATTCAGCCAGGGAAATTCACTCACACATCCACAGGGAGCTGACACACTGCCATTGCCATCTCAGGGGGGCAGCATCACTTGCTCTCCCACATGCCTCATTTCCCCTGAAACTCATCTCCTCATCACCTCCAGGCTCTCACTCACCAGCCATACATGCCAGGCAGCCTTACCAACTGGCCTGGCATGTGGTCTGCTCACACTCATCCCATCTGTTCTCCTGAAGGACAAATTGGTTCACAATAAGCAGGAGAGATTCCAGATGGGCGGAGGAATGCTGGAGTTAATGCTGAGAAGGGAGCCCTCCAGCTGGCCAGGAACCGAAAGGACCGCTCCTGTACCGAGGGCAAGGTGGACATAAAAAAAAACAGGTGAGTACTCACAACCCCATCATCCATCACACCAACCCAACACAAGTCTTGTCTCTTCTATCCCTATGCCCCTGTCATGTAATAATATCTCTCTTCTCTTGCAGGCAGAGCAGGGAAGCAGCCCAATGCCTCCAGCAGCCAGGCACTAGAGTACACACCAGGCACCATCAAAGATGAATTCTCCGATGTTCAGACAGATCTTGGTGGGACTTAGTGGTGGAGAGGCTTTGGGGTCACAACCTGGGGAGCATCACACAGTGGAGGCAGGGACATCCCAGGAAGCCAGCACTCTGAGCACTGCTGAAGGCCAGGACTCTGCTGAGGCTCAGTCACTTGACATGCCTCTGGACATGGTCATTCCTCAGTTGCTGGCTTTCAAAAGGCAAAGTCAGCGACATCAGGAAAGGATGTCAGCTACACTCCTTGGATTGAAAGGCCAAATGGAGGAGTCCCAATGCCTTCTGTCTGATTAGATTGTGCCGACACTGAGGCAAGTCAACACTGCGAGGGTGGTGGCCGCAGTGGAGACCTTGGTGTAGGCTCTGCACTGGTGGAGGGCATGAACTCCATTGTGCTGGCGCTTCTGGGCATCCAGGACTGTCAGTGTCAGAGCACAGTGGGTTTTCTCAACATCACCTGATGAAGGAGCAGCGCTCCGAAAGCTCATGCTACCAAATAAAGCTGTTGGACTTCAACCTGGTGTTGAGAAACTTCTTACTGTACCAACCTCATTCCAGCTGCCCCTTTATCTCAGGGAGGTGACCTTCTTGATGCATTTATGAGCAGAGACCTGCGAGATGCTCAAAGGTCACCAGTGGAGTCCTGAAAGGAGCCAGATGCTTAAAGGTTGAGGGTTGCTGTGAACTGCAAATCCACACACAGTGTCTGTGGTCCATGCACAGGAGGTGCCAGATCCTGGAGCTGGTGGCACCAATGAGTGGCCGAGTCCCTGGACATACCAAGTCTTCTCGACACTGGTCCTCGTTCCTCAAGAAAGGTCAGGCATGCTGATGGACCTGAGCCATCGGAGGTGCATCTGAGTGGTGGCTCTCTTGGGTCCCTCCTGTGACAGCGGAGCGGGTCACGCCACCCCTTCCTCCTCACTGTCCTTTCCTGCCTCCAGAGACCCATATGCCGACGCACATGTCTCAGTGCTAGGAGGTTGACAGCCAATTCTACCATCTCTCTCTTCTCGCTGCATGGGAAGAAAGAGCGTAAACATTGAGGAATCACCTCCATGCCCCAGACCTTTTGCCCATTCACCTCCAGGAGCACAGTCCTAATAATCTTGGATCATTGTGCTAGCCATCACATTGAGACCCTTACAGACTCCCAGAATGGACAAGACTCCACACCACCCTTTCCCCATTCAATCTGACTGAGTGGCCACAGCTTTGGAAACCATCCTGTCTCCTGAGCTCTCATGCAAGATGCCATTATCTGCCCCAGGAGACACTAAAGCCCTGTGCGCTACCCTGTCAAGGGGCAGGGGAAAAGGACCTGCAAGCACACCACAACACCCATACCTGATGGAGCACAGTGCCCTGCTGAGATTTGTAGCCTTGGCCCGTTGTCAGATGGTTAAGGGAAACCTTGGCACTCTCAGAATTGGGAATTCAGCATGCAAAAGGCAACTGCTGATTGGTAATCAGTGGCACTGACATGCATCAGTGTTGAGTTTGTGGGCATAATTGGCTCAATGTTCAAAGTTAAGTGATGTTAATTGATGACTCAGTCAATCAATTAGGCAGTGGTGAGCTCATTGATGTTATGGCTCACGATTAGAATTAACATGCTCAGTTATTAAATGACTGACATCCCCCTCTCCCCCGCCACATAGTTGTATATTCTACAGGCCTTGTATACATCAGGGCCTTTCGAGAAGACAGAGACCTATCAGCAGAAGATTTCGGTCTCAGGCTGGGCTTTAAAACTGCCTTCATTCCCCTCTCATTGGGAAGTTCTTCTGCCCTTCAGAGGCCAAGCTGTTTCCCATTCTCCAAGGTAGGCATCACCACCGCACCCCCCCCCCCCCCCCAACAACCTCCCCCCACCCCAACCCCCTCCCCCCTGCACTGCCCTCTCCTTCACTGCCGCCCCAGTGTCCTTGACAACACGTACCCCCACTGCAGCCCTGGAAACCTTCCTCACCATGCCAGTACAACCCCACCCATAGCATGAGGATTGCCCACTCACCTCCTCCCCCCCTCCCTCACCCACCCGGTTTCCTGGCCTCAGAGGCCTACCAATCCCTTGACATGCACCCACCTCCCCCAAAGCTCAACCCCTGTACCTGGCTCCCCCCAGCCTCTCTCCCCTGGGAATCAGCAGTGGCCAGTGGTGAAAGGTGCGCTCACCTCCAAACTCTCCTCGGAGGTGTACTCGCCAGTTCCCCATTTTAAAAAAAACAGTTGTAAACTGTGCCAACATTTGTTTAAAAAGGGCTGCAGGGAAAAGCCTGGGAACCAAAGGCCAGTGAGCCTCACATCTCTAGTTGCTAAGTTGTTTGATGGTAAACTGAGAGACAGGATCTACAGGCATTTAGAGACGCAAGGACTGATTAGGGACAGTCAGCATGGCTTTGTGAGTGGAAAATCATGTCTCACAAATTTGATTGAGATTTTTGAAGGGGTAACCGAGAAGGTAGATGAGGGCAGTGCAGTTGATGTTGTCTACATGGACTTTAGCAAGGCCTTTGACAAGGTACCGCATGGTAGGTTGTTGCATAAAGTTAAATCTCACAGGATCCAGGGTGAGGAATCTAAATGGATACAAAATTGGCTTGATGTCAGAAGCCAGAGGGTGGCTGTAGAGGGTTGTTTTTCAAACTGGAGGCCTGTGACCAGCGGTGTGCCTCAGGGATCGGTGCTGGGTCCGCTGATATTTGTCATTTATATTAATGATTTGGATGAGAATATAGGAGGCATGGTTAGTAAATTTGCAGATGACACCAAGATTGGTGGCATAGTAGACAGTGAATAAGGTTATCTTGAATTGCAATGGGATCTTGATCAATTGGGCCAGTGGGCTGACAAATGGCAGATGGAGTTTAATTTAGGTAAATAAGAGGTGATGCATTTTGGTAGATTGAACCAGGGCAGGACTTACTCAGTTAATGGTAGGGCGTTGGGGAGAGTTATAGAACAAAGAGATCTAGGGGTACAGGTTCATAACTCCTTGAAAGTGGAGTCACAGGTGAACAGAATGGTGAAGAAGACATTCAGCAAGCTTGGTTTCATTGGTCAGAACATTGAATACAGGAGTTGGGATGTCTTGAAGTTGTACAAGACATTGGTAAGGCCACACTTGGAATACTGTGTACAGTTCTGATCACCCTATTATAGAAAGGATATTATTAAACTAGAAAGAATGCAGAAAAGATTTACTAGGGTGTTACAGGGACTTGCTGGTTTGAGTTGTAAGGAGAGGCTGGATAGACTGGGACATTTTTCTCGGAGTGTAGAAGGCTGAGGGGTGATCTTATAGAGGTCTATAAAATGACGAGGGCATAGATGAGGCAGATAGTCAATATCTTTTCCCAAAGGTAGGGGAGTCTAAAACTAGAGGGCATAGGTTTAAGGTGAGAGGGGAGAGATACAAAAGTGTCCAGCAGGACAATTTTTTCACGCAGAGGGTGGTGAGTGTCTGGAATGAGCTGCCAGAGGTAATAGTAGAGGCAGGTATAATTTTGTCTTTTAAAAAGCATTTAGACAGTTACATAAGTAAGATGGGTATAGAGGGATATGGGCCAAGTGCGGGCAATTGCGATCAGCTTAGTCGTTAAAAAAAAAGGACGGCATAGACAAGTTGGGTCGAAGGGCCTGTTTCCATGCTGTAAACCTCTATGACTCTATCGCATGATGTCACGCCATCAAGGGTGGATTTAGGGTGATGGGGTGGAGAGGAGGGAGGTTCCTTCAGGCTATTACTGCAGTCACATACTGATCAATGAACTGTTCCCTTATGTTGAACACGTACGCTTTCAAGGTTTTGAAAATTGCAGTCTGTTTTTTTCCCTATTCTTTGGAGGAATACAATATGCAGCACTCTCTTTCTCCCAGTTTTAAAAAGTTTTGCTTTTGTATAGGCTCTGCTTTGTTATTAAATCTGTCACAACTCATAGTTTTGCCATTGCAAGTGGCAACTTTACCAGCTCCGCCACATGTCTTCTTTCAAGTCGACAGGAGCTGGGGGTGGAAAATTTACAGCCATTTTTGTCTCACCCAATATTTTATTTTCAGCCTTTGTGTTAGCCTTTCCTTGCATTTATTTTTTTCAGAAGCTTTTAGCAGGTTGGAACGTTTCAGTAATTCTGGCTTCTCTTCCACTCGCTTTTCAAACCCAATATCAAGCTCTATTGTTATGAGCTCAAACGCTATAGTCCTTCTTGTGTAATGTCTTTATTGAGTTCAATGCAAGATGGCTGCCGGCAGAAAGTCCCTCATGGCAGAGGTCACATGACTATGAACATGTTGTAATGATTGCATTTCAAATCCCGCATCCCTTGGTTTTCTAATGGATAGAAATCTATTGCTTTCACTCTTGAACATCCTCAATGACTGAACCTCCATTGCCCTCTGGGGCAGAGAATTCCAAAGATTCACCACATTTTGAGTGATGAAATCCCTCCTCATCTCAGTCCTAAATAACCTACTCCTGATTCTGAGATTGTACCCCCTGGTTTTAGCCCCCTTGCCAAAGGAAGCATCCTCTTGCATCGACCCTGGTACCCTGTAAGAATATTATATGTTTGAAGAAGATTGCCTCTCATTCTTCTAAACCCCAGAGAATAAAGAGCCAGTTTAGTTAATTTTTCCTCATAGGGCAATCACTCCAATCAGGAATTAGTTTAGTTAACTTATGTCAAAAATAACTTTCCTGAGGTAAGGAGACCAAAACTGCACACAATACTCCAAGTATGATCTCACCAAGACTCTGTATAATTGTAATAAGACATCTTTACTCCTGCACTCAAATTCTCTTCTAATAAATACCAACATACCATTTTCCTTCTTCATTGCTTTGTGCATCTTCATGTTCACTTTCAGTGACTCGTGAACAAGGACACCCAAGTCCCTTTGAAATTTAACACTTTCCAGCCACTCCCCATTTAAGGTGTGCTCTGTATTACTGTTTTTCCTACCACACATTTCTCCACATCGTATTGCTAATCCTCTCCAAATCCCCTTGAAGTATCTATGCATTCTCCTCACAACACACTCCCACCTAATTTTGTGCCATATGCAAATTTGGAAATATTCCATTTAATCCCACAGCCTGATCTGTGTTTTCTTCACATTATCCAGTTCTCAGTCCATGTCAGTATATTACCCCCAATCCCATATGCTCTAATTTTGTTTCCTAACCTTGAGTGACCTTGTCAAAAACTTTGAAAATTTAACTATACAACATCCACCAGTTCTCTTTTATCTATTCTGCTAGTTACATCCTTGAAAAACTCCAACAAGTTTGTTAATTCTTTCATACTTCCATGCTGACTCTGCCCAATCCTGCCATTATTTTTTCAGTGCCCTGTTTTCACATTCTTTACTATAGATTGTAGAATTTTCCCAATTACAGACATCAGGCAGGCTGGGCGGAATTTCCTGTTTTCCCTCTTCCTCCTTTCTTAAATAATGGGGTTACATTTGCCACTTTCCAGTCTGTAGGAACCATTCCAGAGTCTATAGAATTTTGAAAGATGTATCTCCTATCAATGTATCTCCTATCTCTGCAGCTTCCTCTGTCAACACTCTGGGATGTAGATCATCAGATCCAGTGCTTTCAAGTCCCATTGATTTCTCTGGCGCTTTATTTTATCAATATTAATATCTTGCAGTTCCTAATTTACACCAGTCCCTTGATTCTCCATTATTTATGAGAGGTTTTTAGTATTATCCTCTGTGAAGACAGACACATATTATTTGTCTAGCTTCTCTGACATTTTCTTGTTCCCATTATAAATTTTCCAGATTCTGCTTGTGATGGACCCACATTTGTTTTTGATAATCTTTTCCATTTTACACACCTACACAATCTCTCACAGACCATGTTTATAGAAACATAGAAACTAGAAGCAGGAATCGGCCATTTGGCCCTTCGAGCTGTTCTACCATTCATTTTGATCATGGCTGGTCATTGAATTCAATAGGTTTCTCACTAGTTTACTTGCATTATTTTCCTTTCTTGACCCTTTTCTTAACTCTCCATTGCAGAACTCTAAAAGGCTCTGTGACGTTAGCACTAATTTTAAAAATGTTTCTTTTCCTAAATCATGTTCTCTGCAATTATGCAGCTTTGGTTTTTTTTTTATTGTTGCCGAGCTGTGTACTAAAAGTCCTTTTATTGCTGCTTCAATGGCTTAAATGGGGTGTTGTTTATTTTTCATTTGGGTTTAATGTAGGGCTTGGAATTTATGACTGGATGGCAGGTCTGTGTTTAGGTCAGTTATTTTTCTTCATAATGAATTCCAGATTTTACTTTCAGTTTGGCTGCTGTTTTAGTTTAGAAGGTGTATGGACATCAGACTGAAAAGCAGTGTTTCTGTGTTTCTCTCTCCATGGTATTGGAAATTCTGCTGTTGGTGATTTTGCTAGTTAGTACTTAGAGCCACTCTCTTTCTCCCTGATGTTTTGGGAAGTGGTTCTGACTTCAAGCTTGTCTGTGTGTATATCAAGAGAACTGCAGCATCCAACCAAAGGACTAAGCTCCAGCATCACGTGCGCATCTATATTTTCTATGCTAAGCCTGGGACAAGAGTTTTATTTATGGGATTTGTTTGGTTGGAATTGTATTTAGCTGTTAAGGTTTATATAATATCACGATTGTTTTTTATCCTTGTTTGTAATTGGTAGAAGTTATCACCAATTTTCTTTCCATATATTTTAACTGTATTTTAAAATAAACTTTGTTTGATAAAAGCTCCCGAGTGGGTCATTTGAATCACACCCAAAGTGAAACATCTCATGCTTGCCCCCTAGCCAAATTCAAATTGCAAAAGTTATTAGAACATAGAACAGTACAGCACAGAACAGGCCCTTCGGCCCACGATGTTGTGCCGAGCTTTATCTGAAACCAAGATCAAGCTATCCCACTCCCTATCATCCTGGTGTGCTCCATGTGCCTATCCAATAACCGCTTAAATGTTCCTAAAGTGTCTGACTCCACTATCACTGCAGGCAGTCCTTATGATCCAGGTGGACTTCATAAAATACTTGAGTTTCTGACCTGAATTATAACACCTCCAATTCAGAGGCTTCCTTTTTTTGTAAGTAGTCTCACAACACCAGGTTAAAGTCCAACAGGTTTATTTGGTAGTACTCTGCCACCAAATAAACTTGTTGGACTTTAACCTGGTCTTGAGACTACTTACTGTGCCCACCCCAATATATCCACATCATCTCTTTTTTGTGACATCCTCCATCCCCCACAACATTAGTATGGATTAGATTTACCTGGTCTATGTGTAGATTGAAATCCCCCATGATTACTGCATTACCCTTGTTACATGCTCCACTAATTTTCTGATTTATACTGTGATTTACATAACCACTGCTGTTTGGCGGTGTATGAATAATGCCCATCAATGTTTTCAGCTCCTTGCTATTTCTTAGTTCCATCCAAACTGCTTCTTTCGAGTGAAGGTTCTCTCTCAAAGTACAAATGCCTTCTTTCATTAACAGAGTTGCCTCGCCACCTTTTCCTAGTTTCCTGTCCGTCCCTGAATGTTACATACACTTAGATATTCAGCTCTCAGCTTTAGTTTCCTTATAGCCACATCGGTGTAATGGCTATCAGGTCATAAATATGAAGTCCTATTTGAGCTGACAATTCATCTGTTTTATCGCAAACGCTGTGGGCATTCCGATACAGAGCCCTGAATTCAGTTTTTCTTACTGTTTTTGTAAACTCTGGCCCTATCTGCAGGCTCAGTTTGCAATCACTCTCTGTTCCTGCCAGATTCTGATTATCATTACCTTGATCAATTGTCTTGTCATTTTTTAAAAATTCATTTAATCTTCCCCAACATAAGAACTAGAAGTCGGCCATTAGGCCCTTCGAGCCTGCTCCACCATTCATTTTGATCATGGCTGATCATCAAATTCAATATCCTGATCCCACCTTCCCTCCATATCCTTTAATCCCTTTAACCCCAAGAGCTATATCTAATTTCTTCTTGAAATCACACAACGTTTTGGCCTCAACTACTTCCTGTAGTATTGAATTCCACACATTCACCACCCTCTGGATGAAGAAATTTCTCCTCACCTCAGTTCTAAAGAGGTTTACCCCTTATCCTCAAACTATGACCCCCCCCCCACTTCTGGACTCCCCCACCATTGCGAATATTCTTTCCGAATCTTCTGAATTCTAACCCCGTTAGAATTTTATAAGTTTCAATGAGATCCCCTCTCGCTCTTCTAAACATGATCCCTTCCCCAGTTGGTGGGCTTTCTTAACTATAGTGCCAGCATGGGAGGGGGACCAGGACAGGTTGTTGGTGATCTGGACACGTAAAAATTTGAAACTCTCGACCCTTTCTACTTCATCCCCATTGATGTAGACAGGGGCATGTTCTCCTTTACGCTTCCTGAAGTCGATAACAATCTCCTTCGTTTTGTTGACATTGAGGGAGAGATTATTGTTGCCGCACCAGATTCTCTATCTCTTTCCTGTACTGTGTCTTGTCATTGTTTGAGATCCGAACCACTATGGTGGTGTCGTCAACAAACTTTTAAATTGAATTGGAGGGGAATTTGGCCACACAGTCATAGGTGTATAAGGAGTATAGTAGGGGCTGAGAACACAGCCTTGTGGGGCACTGGTGTAGAGGACGATTGTGGAGGAGATGTTGTTGCCTATCCTTACTGATTGTGGTCTGAGAGTTAGAAAGTTCAGGATCCAGTCGCAGAGGGAGGTGCCGAGGCCCAGGCCATGGAGTTTGGAGATGAGTTTCATGGGAATAATAGTGTTGAAGGCTGAGCTGTAGTCAATAAATTAGGAGTCTGACATAGGTGTCCTTGTTATCCAAGTGTTCCAGGGTTGAGTGCAGGGCCAGGGAAATGACGTCTGCTGTGGACCTGTTGCGATGGTAGATAAACTGTAGTGGATCCAGGCAGTCCGGGAGGCTAGAATTGGTTTGTGCCATAACTAACTTTTCGAAGCACTTCATAATGATGGATGTCAGAGCCACTGGCCGATAGTCATTAAAGCACGCTGCTTGGTTTTTCTTAGGTACCAGGATGATGGTCATCTTCAAGCAGATAGGGACCTCAGATTGTTGTAAAGAGAGGTTGAAGATGTCTGTGAATACCTCCGCCAGCTGATCCACACAAGATCTGGCCAATTGCTTTCCATGGGTTGACTTTCAAGAAAGCTGGTCTAACATCTGCAATGGTGACCCCAGATACAGGTTCATCCAGGGTGGAGGGCATGCTGTCGCTGACCTCTTGCTTAAAACAAGCATAGAATGCATTGAGCTCATCAGGGAGGGGTGCTTTGCACCTGGTGATTTTACATGCCATCATCTTGTAGCCTGTTATGTCTTGCAGACCTTGCCATAGTCGGCGGGGGTCGGTGTGGCTAGCCTGGGACTCTAGCTTGGTCTGGTATTGTCTATTGGCACTTTTGATGTATCTCCTTGAATCGTATCTGGCTTTCTTGTATAGACAGTAAGGAATCTAACAACACCAGGTTAAAGTCCAACAGGTTTATTTCAGAGCGCTGCTCCTTCGTCAGGTTAGTGGGAGATCTGCTCATAAACAGCAAACAGGGCACATAAAGACAAAGTCAATTTACAGAATAATGAATAATGATTGGAATGCGAGTCTTTACAGTTAATCAAGTCTTAAAGGTACAGACAATGTGAGTGGAGGGAGCATTAAGCACAAGTTAAAGAGATGTGTATTGTCTCCAGACAGGACAGCCAGTGAGATTTTGCAAGTCCAGGCAAGTTGTGGGGGTTACAGATAGTGAGACAAAACCCAAGATCCCGGTTCAGGCCGTCCTCATGTGTGCGGAACCTGGCTATCAGTCTCTGCTCAGCGACTCTGCACTGTCGTGTGTCGTGAAGGCTGCCTTGGAGAACGCTTACCCGAATAACAGAGGCTGAATGCCCGTGACCGCTGAAGTGCTCCCCAACAGGAAGAGAACAGTCTTGCCTGGTGATTGTCGAGCGGTGTTCATTCATCCGTTGTCATAGCATCTACATGGTTTCCCCAATGTACCATTCCTCGGGACATCCTTTCCTGCAGCGTATCAGGTAGACAACATTGGCCAAGTTGCAAGAGTAGGTACCGTGTACCTGGTGGATGGTGTTCTCATGTGACATGATGGCATCCGTGTCGATGATCTGGCACGTCTTGCAGAGGTTGCTGTGGCAGGGTTGTGTGGTGTCGTTGTCACTGTTCTCCTGAAGGCTGGGTAGTTTGCTGCGGACAATGGTCTGTTTGAGTTGTGCGGTTGTTTGAAGGCAAGAAATGGGGGTGTGGGGATGGCCTTGGCGAGATGTTAGTCTTCATCAATGACATGTTGAAGGCTCCGGAGGAGATGTCGTAGCTTCTCCTCTCCGGGGAAGTTTTGGACGACGAAGGGTACTCTGTCCACCGTGTCCCGTGTTTGTCTTCTGAGGAGGTCGGTGCGGTTTTTCGCTGCGGCACGTCGGAACTGTCGATCGATGAGTTGAGCGCCAGATCCTGTTTTATGAGGGCATCTTTCAGCGTCTGGAGGTGTCTGTTGCGATCATCCTCATCCGAGCAGATCCTTACTGTGTTTACCCCAGTCCAACACCGGCATCTCCACATCATTTCTTGTATAGGTCAGTGTCACCTGACTTGAACGCCTCAGACCTGGACTTCAACAAGCAGTGGATATCCCTGTTCATCCACCAATGCCTCTACTTTCTCAGAAGACTAAGGAAATTTGGCATGTCAGCTACGACTCTCACCAACTTTTACAGATGCACCACAGAAAGCATTCTTTCTGGCTGTATCACAGCTTGGTATGGCTCCTGCTCTGCCCAAGACCGCAAGAAACTACAAAAGGTTGTGAATGTAGCCCAATCCATCATGCAAACCAGCCTCCCATCCATTGACTCTTCTACACTTCCCGCTGCCTCGGCAAAGCGGCCAGCATAATTAAGGAACCCACGCACCCCGGACATTCTCTCTTCCACCTTCTTCCTTTGGGAAAATGTCCAAAAGTCTGAGATCACGTACCAACCGACTCAAGAAAAGCTTCTTCCCTGCCGCCGTCAGACTTTTGAATGGACCTCCCTCGCACTAAGTTGATCTTTTTCTACACCCTAGTTATGACTGTAATGCTACATTCTGCACTCTCTCCTTTCTTTCTCTATGAACGGTATGTTTTGTCTGTATAGCACGCAAGAAACAATACTTTTCACTATGTTAGTACATGTGACAATAATAAATCAAATCAAAATCAGTTAGTTTAAAGCTCTCTATTTCCCTAGCTATATGGCTCATCAAAACACTGATACAAGTACAATTCAGATCTCCCAACGGTGCAGCTCCCACTTTCCCCATTACTGATGCCAGTGTCCCTTGAATCCAAAGCCATTTCACCCAGCCCAGTCTCTGAGCGAGGCATTCATGTCTCTAATCTTTTTTTTTCCCTTACATCAATTTGCACATGGCTCAGGTAATAATCCAGAAATTACCTTCAGGGTTCTTCTTTCCAATTTAGTGCCTAGCTCTTCAGTCTCTCTCTCTACAGAATCTCTTTCCTAGTCTTACTTATACCATTGGTACCAACATGGACCATGACAACTGGACCCTCCCACTGCTAGTTTCTCTCCATCCCGGAGCATATATCTGGAATCCTGGCACCATCTAGACTCTCACTCTTGACTGCAGAGAACAGTATCTATCCCCCTGGCAATACTGTCTCCTATCATTACCACATTCCTCTTTTAATGTCATCCTTCACCATGGTGCCATGGTCAGTCCATTTATCTACCTTGCAGTACTTCTCCTTAGCCACACAGGTATCAAGCATCTTGTACCTGTGGGATAAGATCAGGGGCCGAGGCCCCTCCATCACTGCCTGCTGGTTCCCCTTACCTGCCTGACTTGCACTCGCATCCTCCCGTCCCTGACCACCTCTAAGGTTCTATCGAACCAAGAGGAGTGACTGCCACCTGGAACAAAGTATCCATTACCTCGCCTCTTCCCTGATGTCCTGCAGTGTCTGTAACTCAGACTCCAGCTCAGCAACTTTCTGCACAAGTGGTTGTTTGGCATTGCGGTCCATCCCACAAATTCCCACATGCTGCAATCATGGCACACCACCAGCCCGGTCATGTCTGTCCAACACTATTGATATAATTAGTTAATAATTGACACAGCTAAAGTAATCTGGAATTACATTTAACTGGCTTGGAGAGAAAGAAGAAAACTCACCAGTCATTAAAGGCTTGCATTATAGACTCCAATAATCACATTTTGATTTGATGTTTTAAGATTCCTTTGCACTTTGTTTCTGTTCGGGCTGTTCCCCCTCCTTTTGGGGAGCTGCCCTGTTTACTTTGTCCCTGAGTTCATTTGAGTTGGTTTATTTGGTTTGCCCTAAAAGATTTTTAAAAAATTAAAGTCTGGAACAAATTAGAAACAGGAGCCGCTCTTTCCCCCTGCACTGAATTCTCCGCTCCCCACTCAAACCATGTCTCATTCTGACAGACTCTGATGACTGAGTAGTGAGCTTAATTACTGATACAGTCATTAACACCTATTGAAGGTAACTAATTTCAGCCAGCTGCACTTCAGGCTCCCTGTTTAACTAGGCTGATTAACTAGTCTGTTTAACTAGGCTGTTTAACTAGGCTGGTTAACTTGGCTAGTTAACTATGCTGGTTAACTAGGCTGTTTAATAATGTTTGAAGGTAAGAGCCGAACTCTTAATCTAAATTTAAAGTTCAGAGAAGCTCACCAGAAATTCCCAACTGAATCAAATTCCCAATTCCTCAACTCAATTTATATCTCACTCAGGTGTAGTTTTGCAGCCACACACTCCTTTCTTACCTCCGTGTGTGAAAAGCTTTGTTCACAGCAACTTACACAATTTGGAGGTCTCATCTACACGTTGGAAATTTGATTTGTACTTTGAAACTCTGATCAGCATAGGTGCCATTTATGCTGCGTTAGATTGGACCACAGATGAGGATCCAGATGATGAAGAGTAGAATAGGAGCAGGCAGTCTACTGCTCACAGACCGCCACAGGGAAGAGGGAATTATTATTGAGGTGAAGCTTGCAGGAGACCATATTCAACAGCTAGTTTTTACAGGCAGAGTATCAGCTTCTTGGACATGTCGGAACACCAGTGTCTCAGGAGGTTCAGAGTGTTGCTTAGCTGCTGACAGATATTCGAAGCCCACTGGAGCAAAATCCTTACCAATGGGATTTGGAGGCCAAGTTTTATGAACGGCTGTGACAGTCACCACAGCCCTTACATTTTTTGCCTCTGAATCCTTCCCAGGGATCTGCCAGAGACATTTATGAGTTCTCACAATTGGTGACCCCAAGGGTATGGTATCTGCATTCAACTGAACAGAGCTCACAGCCCTGATCCCTCCGACACACACTATCCACTACTTACCTTAACTCCAGCATCTTTGTTTAATTTGTTCATGATTTGGGCATTGCAGAGTAGGCCAACATTTGTTGCACATTCCTAATTGCCCTTTAGAAGGTGATGGCGAGCTGCCTTCCTGAATTGCTGCAGTCCACATAGTGTAGGTACAACCCCCAATGGATATCTGAGGGTCTTGTGGGAAATAAAAGATGTGAATGGTGCTTGAAGTGGTCATTCTGTAGCAAGTGTTGAAGCAAGTCAACGTGACTGAGTGTTGTATGCATGATTTTGCTGATCTCTGATCTTCTTCCTTGTGTCCTCTGCTCTCATCTCCTGCAAGGTGAGAAAGAGACCTATGAATGAGGGGAGAGGTGGAATATTGGCAATGTCACTGGATTTATAATCCAAAGGCCCAGACTGGGAGCAAGGATTTAAATGTGCCACAACGACTAGTGGAATTTAAATTCAATGAATGATCTGAAATTGAAAAGCTTTGTCTCAGTAATGATAACTACAAAGAGATTATCATTAAAAACCCATCAGGTTCACTAATGTCCTTTAGGGAAGGAAATCTGTCGTCCTTACCTGGTCTGGCCCACATGTGACTCTAGACCCTCAGCAATTCTAAACTGCCCTCTGAAATGTTTGGGCCATCCACGTAGTTCAAGGGAAATTCGCGATGAGCAATAAATGCCAGTGACACCCACATCCAGTGAAATAATACTTTTTAAAAATAAGAATAGTGGGAATGTAATCTGATGGGTGGACAGATGGGTTGCTGAAGAGTTAGGATAAGGATGTGTGTGAAAGGTGGAGGACCCATGGTTACATGTTTAATTGCAGAAACAGAAAAGAATGCATCTACTTCCAAGGTGCAATGGTCTGAGGTGTGATGTTCTGGATCTGAGATGAGAAGGCAAATTGAGGGGATTCAAGTGAAATGCATAACAGGATATAGGGCAATGTTGCATTACTGTCCTCCTGAGGTGATTGGATCACTTTTTGGATTGAATTTAGGACTGTAGTACTACATTCCTGCTGCTGACCTTCTCTGCAACCTCCAGCCACACCTTCTTTGTTTGAGCTGCAGACTTTTTTCTCCCACCCCCACTCAATGTATCTCCTGTCGGGTCTTTACAACCTCCATGAAGGCATCAATGAAGTGAGGTACAGCCTTTGCCCATCTCAACTTCATAGTAAAGTTTTGTAGCTCTCTAAGCCAATCCTTCGACTTGCTTCTTGCAGTATTCCTTTTAAATACTCAGGATGGAATTGCATCGTCCGTATGGTCTTCACACTTACTGATGCTGATTGGACAGGAAGCAAAATGATAATGAGATGGCGGAGTTAAAAATCCCTCTGACAGACTTCACTGTATTTACTTCCAAGGTTTTCACATTGTATCACCCCAATCCCACCCTACCGCATCCCTCTCTTCCCCCCCCCGCCGTAACTCCCAGTGTATCTACGCAGTCAAACCCAGTTCCTGAGGAGTGAAGCAGACACAATTTGGTTTACATGAAAATTGAAGTATAGTGTTATCATTCTATAGCTACGTGGGGAATGGGTTGTAATAGTTAATTTATCTTCTTCTCCTTTGATGCTGGTAGATTTGACTGCCACTGTGAGATGGTCATTGATATTTTGCTAATCTATCCACAGTGAATAACACCGGCTAGCAGGCTATTAATCAGTCACCGGAGTAAAGTGGGATATTGATGTCAATATCCAGTCTTTCAGTAGGATATATTTTTATCACTATCACTAATAAATTAATACCACATTTATTTATTGTATTCCAGACAAAAAGCAATGTGTTTTATTGTATACATTGATTGCTTCTGATACTTAATTCCAAGAGTAGGTCCAATACAATCTACAACCATTCAAATTGGCATCAAGACCTTGTAGACTCCCAGAAGTATATTCAAATGGTCATATTATTTATGGCAGGGTGGTGAAAAAAAGATTAGTAGCTTTCGCTCAGTTCATATTCTGCTCACTATTGAATTTGAATATTCTATCAGAGTCCACAATGTTAAAGTACCTGCTCTTTGGGCAAGTGGCTGGGTCAGGTGCAATGCTGACTATTAGAACAACAATCTGCATTTTACAGTGCATTTAATGGAGTGAAAGATACCATTTCAGAGGAACATTATCAAACTAATTCTGACACTGAGCTAAGTATGAAGATATTGTGTGGTGCCAAATGTTGAGTCAAGCAGATAGCTTTTAAGGCCCTTTTAATGTAAAAAAGAGCGATAGGCAGAGGTTTAGGGAGGGAACAACCATGATAACTAATTGTATTTATTTAGCATCGTTAAAAAATAAAACACCCTGAACTCTTCACAGGAGTCTTATGAAGCAAAATTATAAAAGCAACAACACTGAACCACACGTGGCAACATGAAAGCAGATGGCCAAAAGCTTGGCCAAAGAAGGAGCTTTTGAGGAATCTCTTAAAGGAAGAAAGGAAGGGAGAAAAGGGGAGACGCGTAGGATCGTTATTCTAGATCTTAAAGTCATTAAACCATAAGGTGTAGAAACAGAAGCAGGCCATTTGGCCAATCGAGTCTGTTTGGCCATTCAGTGAAATCATCGCTGATCTGATGTGATAATCCCCAACTCCACTTTCCCACCTTATCCCCATAATCCTCGATTCCCTTTCTGATTAAAAATCTGTCTATCTCAGCCTTGAGCATACTTAACGACCCAGGCTTTACAACCCTCTGTAGTAAAGAATTCCACTGATTCAATACCCCCTGAGAGAAGAAATTCCTCCTCTGTTTTAAATGGGTGACATGATGTGGAGATGCTGGTGTTGGACTGGGGTAAACACAATGTTGAAGTGTGTAGTCCGTCAAGTTGACAACAGAACTCCGACTTCCCTGATGAAGGAGCAGCGCTCCGAAAGCGAGTGGCTTTTGCTACTTGACTTGACTGGACTTTAACCTGGTGTTGTGAGACTTCTTACTATTAAATGGGTGACCCCTTTCTCTGAGATTATCCCTCTTTCCTACATTCTTCCACAAGGGGAAACAACCTCTCAGCATCTACCCTGTCATGATGTGGAGATGTCGGTGTTGGACTGGGGTGGACACAGGAATAAATCTCACAACACCAGGTTAGAGTCCAACGAGCTTTCGGGGTGCTGCCCCTTCATCAGGACCTGCAAAAAGCTAGCCTGCAAGTTCAGCAGTAATAGGGAAGGCGAATGGAATGTTGACCTTTATTTCAAGGAGAATGGAGTATGAAAATAGGGAAAAGGTAAAAGATATTGTGGATGCTGGAATCTGAAACAAAAACAAAAAATGCTGGAAAATCTCAGCAGGTCTGACAGCATCTGTGCAGAGAGAATAGAGCCAATGTTTCAAGTCTAGATGACTCTTCGTCAGAGCTAAAAATTAAGGAAGTCTTACTAAAACCATACAAGGCACTAATTAGGCCACACCTGGATTACTAGGTGTGATACCAAATAAACCTGTTCGACTTTAATAAAAGCAAATTACTGCGGATGCTGGAATCTGAAACCAAAAGAGAAAATGCAGCATCTGTAAGGAGAAAAAAGTGCTGACATTTTGAGTCCAAATGACCCTTTGTCAAAGCTAGAAATTCCTCGCTGTTGGACTTTAACCTGGTGTTGTGAGACTTCTTACTGTATCCACCCTGTCAAACTCCCTGACAATCCTATATGTCTCAACACGATCATCTTTCATTCTTCTAAATTCCTGAAAGTACAACATATTCAAAGAACAAAGAACAATACAGCACGGGAACAGGCCCTTCGGCCTTCCAAGCCCGCGTCGCTCCCTGGTCCAAACTAGACCATTCTTTTGTATCCCTCCATTCCCACTCCGTTCATGTGGCTATCTAGATAAGTCTTAAACGTTCCCAGTGTGTCCGCCTCCACCACCTTGCCCAGCAGCGCATTCCAGGCCCCCACCACCCTCTGTGTAAAATACGTCTTTCCAGTATCCGTGTTAAACCTCCCCCCCTTCACCTTGAACCTATGATCCCTCGTGAACATAACCACCGACCTGGGAAAAAGCTTCCCACCGTTCACCCTATCTATGCCTTTCATAATTTTATACACCTCTATTAGGTCACCCCTCATCCTCAGTCTTTCCAGTGAGAACAACCCCAGTTTACCCAATCTCTCCTCAGAACTAAGCCCCTCCATACCAGGCAACATCCTGGTAAACCTCCTCTGCACTCTCTCCAAAGCCTCCACATCCTTCTGGTAGTGTGGCGACCAGAACTGGACGCAGTATTCCAAATGCGGCCGAACCAACGTTCTATACAACTGCAACATCAGATCCCAATTTTTATACTCTATGTCCCGTCCTATAAAGGCAAGCATGCCATATGCCTTATTCACTACCTTCTCCACCTGTGACGTCACCTTTAAGGATCTGTGGACTTGCACACCCAGGTCCCTCTGCGTATCTACACCCTTTATGGTTCTGCCATTTATCGTATAGCTTCCCCCTACGTTAGTTCTACCAAAATGCATCACTTTGCATTTATCTGGATTGAACTCCATCTGCCATCTCTTTGCCCAAATTTCCAGCCTATTTATATCCTTCTGTAGCCTCTGACAATGTTCCTCACTATCTGCAAGTCCAGCCATTTTCGTGTCGTCCGCAAACTTACTGATCACCCCAGTTACACCTTCTTCCAGCTCGTTTATATAAATCACAAACATAGAAACATAGAAACCCTACAGTGCAGAAGGAGGCCATTCGGCCCATCGAGTCTGCACCGACCACAATCCCACCCAGACCCCACCCCCACATATTTACCCGCTAATCCCTCTAACTATACATCTCAGGGACAATTTTTAACCTGGCCAATCAACCTAACCCGCACATCTTTGCACCTCTGAAACAGCAGAGGTCCCAATACAGAGCCCTGCGGAACACCACTAGTCACAGGCATCCAGCCGGAAAAAGACCCTTCCACTACCACCCTCTGTCTTCTGTGACCAAGCCAGTTCTCCACCCATCTAGCCACCTCCCCCTTTATCCCATGAGATCCAACCTGTCTGTTTTATATTACTTGGTAGCTTACCCTCATAGTTTATCTTCTCCCGCTTTATGATTTTTTGGTCATCTTTTTTTGGTTTTTAAAATTTTCCCAAAGGCTTACCTCTAATGTTTGCCATTTGTTATGCTTTTCAGTAGAATCATAGAATCATAGCGCAGAAGAGGACCTTCAGCCCATCAATTCTGCACTGACATGCGGGAAACACCTGACCTCCCACCTAATCCCATTTACCAGCATTTGGCCCATAGCATTGAATGTTATGCTGTGCCAAGTGCTCATCCAGATACTTTTTAAAGGATGTGAGGCAACCCGCTTCTATTGGAGGCCTGTGATCAGCGGTGTGCCTCAGGGATCAGTGCTGGGCCCACTGTTATTTGTCATTTATATTAATGATTTGGATGAGAATATAGGGGGGCATGGTTAGTAAGTTTGCAGATGACACCAGGTTTGGTGGCATAGTGGACAGTGAAGAAAGTTATCTCCAATTGCAACGGGATCTTGATGAATTGGGCCAGTGGGTTGACGAATGGCAGATGGAGTTTAATTTAGACAAATGCGAGGAAATGCATTTTGGTAGATTGAACCAGTGCAGGACTTACTCAGTTAATGGTAGGGCGTTGGGGAGAGTTACAGAACAAAGAGATCTAGGGGTACATGTTCATAGCTCCTTGAAAGTGGAGTCACAGGTGGACAGAGTGGTGAAGAAGGCATTCGGCATGCTTGGTTTCATCGGTCAGAACATTGAATACAGAAGTTGGGACATCTTGTTGAAGTTGTACAAGACATTGGTAAGGCCACACTTGGAATACTGAGTGCAATTCTGGTCACCCTATTATAGAAAGGGTATTATTAAACTAGAAAGAGTGCATAAAGGATTTACTAGGATGCTACCGGGACTTGATGGACTGGGTTATAAGGAGAGGCTGAATAGACTGGGACTTTTTTCTCTGGAGCGTAAGAGGCTGAGGGGTGACCTTTCAGAGGTCTATAAAATAATGAGGGGCATAGACAAGGTAGATAGTCAATATCTTTTCCCAAAGGTAGGGGAGTCTAAAACTAGAGGGCATAGGTTTAAGGTGAGAGGGGAGAGATACAAAAGTGTCCAGAGGGGCAATTTTTTCACACTGAGGGTGGTGAGTGTCTGGAACAAGCTGCCAGAGGTAGTATAGAGACGGGTACAATTTTATCTTTTAAAAAGCATTTAGTTACATGGGTACGATGGATATAGAGGGATATGGGCCAAATGCGGGCAATTGAGATTAGCTTAGGGGTTTTAAAAAAAAAGGGTGGCATGGACAAGTTGGGCCAAAGGGCCTGTTTCGATGCTGTAAACCTCTATGAGTCTATGACTCTACCACCCTCCCAGACAGCGCATTCCAGACCATCACCATCCTCTGGATAAAAAAGGTTTTCCTCACATGTCCCTTAAACTTTGTGCCCCTCACCTTGAACCCATGTCCCCTCGTGACTGACCTTTCAACTGAAGGGAACAGCTGATCCCTATCTATTCTGTCCATGCCCCTCATAATCTTGTACACCTCGATCAGGTCGCCCCCCCCTCAGTCTTCCCTGCTCCAATGAACACAACCCAAGCCTATCCGGCCTTTCTTCATAATTTAAATGCTCCATCCCAGGCAGCATCCTGGTGAACCTCCTCTGCACCCCCTCCAGTGCAATCACATCCTTCCTATAATGTGGCGACCAGAACTACACACAGTGCTCCAGCTGTGGCCTCACCAAAGTTCGATACAACTCCAACATGACTTCCCTGCTTTTGTAATCTATGCCTCGATTGATAAAGGCTTTTTCTTTCAATTTCTATCCTTAACTTCCTTGGTTAACCATATTTGATTCATTCCCTTCCTAGCATCCCTCTTCTTCACTGGGATATATCTTTGTTGTGAGTCATGATCTATTTTCAGAATGGTCCGCCATTGTTGATCAAGTGTCTTTTCTGCTAAACTCCTTTCGCAGTCTACTCCAAACAACTCTGCCCTCATTCCTTTTGTAATTACCCTCATTTATGTTTGGCACAATTGTTTCTCACCCAAGTTTCTCACTCTCAAACTGAATGCTAAATTCCACCATGTTATGGTCACTGTTTCCTAAGGGACTTTTCACTCTGAGGTTGTTTATTAAACCTGCCTCAATATATATTACCAGATCTGAAATAGCCTGATCCCTGGTTGAATCTACAACACAATGTTCTCGGAAACCGTCCAAATACACTCAATGAATTCTTCCTAATGGCCACGTCTGCTCTCATTATCTCCTGATTTATTCTTCTTCCTACAGTATGGCTATTGTTAGGGGACTTATAGACGATTCCCACGAATGTCTTCCTCCCCGCTAATTTCTTAGCTCCACCTTTATGGATTCTGCATCTTCTGATCCAAGATCATTTCTTGCTTGGCCTTGGCTACTGAAGAATGGCCCCCAATTGTGGAGTAGTTAACATTGGGGATGCTCCAGAGCCCAGTATTAGAGGAGCACATGTATCTTGAAGGGTTGCTCAGCTGGTGAGGATTCCAGAGAAAGGGAAAGACGAGGCCATGGAAGAGAAAAATGATGAGAATTTGAAAATTGAAGTGTTTTGTGGACAGAATCCGATGGAGGTCAGTAAGCCAACCAAAGGGAAAGATCGAGGCAGTGGGACAGTGTAGTGATTTAAGCAAAGGCAAGCAAAGTGGGACTAGAAGAGACAGCAGGAGGGATAGAGCTGGGTGGATTTCTCCGCTGAGCTGAACCCAGCTGGGATGGAGATGGGAAGGATAAAAGAACAAAGAACAAAGAACAGTACAGCACAGGAAACAGGCCCTTCGGCCCTCCAAGCCTGTGCCGCTCATTGGTCCAACTAGACCATTCGTTTGTATCCCTCCATTCCCAGAGTACTCATGTGACTATCCAGGTAAGTCTTAAACGATGCCAGCGTGTCTGCCTCCACCACCCTACTTGGCAGCGCATTCCAGGCCCCCACCACTCTCTGTGTAAAAAACGTCCCTCTGATATCTGAGTTATACTTCACCCCTCTCACCTTGAGCCCGTGACCCCTCGTGATCGTCACCTCCGACCTGGGAAAAAGCTTCCCACTGTTCACCCTATCTATACCCTTCATAATTTTGTACACCTCTATTAGGTCTCCCCTCATTCTCCGTCTTTCCAGGGAGAACAAGCCCAGTTTACCCATCTCTCCTCATAGCTAAGACCCTCCATACCAGGCAACATCCTGGTAAACCTTCTCTGCACCCTCTCTAAAGCCTCCACGTCCTTCTGGTAGTGCGGTGACCAGAACTGGACGCAGTACTCCAAATGTGGCCTAACCAGTATTCTATACAGCTGCAACATCAGACTCCAGCTTTTATACTCTATACCCCATCCTATAAAGGCAAGCATACCATATGCCTTCTTCACCACCTTCTCCACCTGTGCTGCCATCTTCAAGGATTTGTGGACTTGCACACCTAGGTCCCTCTGTGTTTCTATACTCTTGATGGTTCTGTCATTTATTGTATAACTCCCCCCTACATTAGTTCTTCCAAAATGCATCACTTCGCATTTATCTGGATTAAATTCCATCTGCCATTTCTCCGCCCAATTTTCCAGCCTATCTATATCCTGCTGTATTGTCCGACAATGTTCATCACTATCCGCAAGTCCAGCCAACTTCGTGTCATCCGCAAACTTGCTGATAACACCAGTTACACCTTCCTCCAAATCATTTATATATATCACAAATAGCAGGGGTCCCAGTACAGAGCCCTGCGGAACACCACTGGTCACAGACTTCCAGCCGGAAAAAGACCATTCGACTGCTACCCTCTGTCTCCTGTGGCCAAGCCAGTTCTCTACCCATCTAGCCACCTCTCTTTGTATCCCATGAGCCTTAACCTTCTTCACCAACCTGCCATGAGGGACTTTGTCAAATGCCTTCCTGAAATCCATATAGACGACATCCACGGCCCTTCCTTCGTCAACTGTTTTTGTCACTTCCTCAAAATACTCCACCAAATTTGTAAGGCACGACCTCCCTCTTACAAAACCATGCTGTCTGTCACTAATGAGGTTGTTCCATTCTAAATGCGCAAACATCCTGTCTCTAAGAATCCTCTCCAACAACTTCCCTACCACGGACATCAAGCTCACTGGCCTATAATTACCTGGGTTATCCTTGCTACCCTTCTTAAATAACGGTACCAGATTCGCTATCCTCCAATCCTCAGGGACCTCACCTGTGTCCAATGAAGAGACAAAGATTTCCGTAAGAGGCCCAGCAATTACATCTCTTGTCTCCCTGAACAGTCTAGGATAGATGCCATCAGGCCCTGGGGATTTGTCAGTTTTAATGTTATCTGAAAAACCTAACACTTCCTCCCTTATAATGGAGATTCTCTCTAATGGGTCAACACCTCCCTCCGAGACACTCCCAGTCAACAAGTCCCTCTCCTTTGTGAATACCGATGCAAAGTATTCATTTAGGATCTCCCCTATTCCCTTGTGTTCTCAGCATAATTCCCCTCCTTTGTCCCTGAGAGGCCTGACTTTTTCCCTGACAACTCTTTTGCTCCTGACATATGAATAAAATGCCTTAGGATTCTCCTTAATCTTGTCTGCCAAGAACATTTTGTGACCCCTTTTTGCCCTTCTAACTCCTCCAGAGCTGCATCTGTTTTCAGTTGCCTGGACCTAACGTACGCCTCTCTTTTCTTTGTGATCAGATCCTCAATTTCCCTGGTTATCCACGGCTCTCGAATCCTACCTTTCCCATCCTTCCCTTTTACAGGCACGTGCCTGTCCTGCAGCCTTATCAACTGTTCCTTAAAAGACTCCCACATGCCAGACGTGGACTTACTCCTGAACAGCCTCTCCCAATCAACGGCCACCAATTCCTGCCTAATCCGGTTATAGTTAACCTTCCCCCAATTTAGCACCCTACCCTTAGGACAACACTCGTCCTTGTCCATTACTATCCTAAAGTTAACAGAGTTGTGGTTACTATTTGCCACATGTTCCCCTACCGAAACTTTGACGACTTGACCGGGCTCATTTCCCAGAACTAGATCCAGTATAGCCCCCTCGCTAGTTGGGCTATCTACATACTGTTCCAAAGAACCTTCCAGTACGCATTTTACAAATTCCTCCCAGTCCGGACCCCCAGCCCTAAGCACTTTCCAATCTATACTAGGGAAATTGAAGTCTCCCACTACAACAACCCTATTTTTTCTGCTCATGTCCAGAATCTCCTGACATATCCGTTCCTCCACTTCCCATGGGCTGTTGGGTGGTCTGTAGTATACCCCCAGCATAGTGATTGCACCTTTCCTGTTTCTGAGCTCCACCCACAGCGACTCATTACATGACCCCTCTAAATTCTCCACCCTCTGCACCGCTCTAATATGCTCCCTAACTAATATCGCTACTCCCCCATCTTTTTAGCTCCTCCTCTGTCTCGCCTAAAACACTTATACCCCGGAATATTCAGCTGCCAGTCTTGTCCTTCTTTTAACCATGAGGATGAGGAGTGGAGCAGGTTGGCTTCCGCCATTAATCCTGGACCCAAATCAGTGTGCCAAGACCTGGATTTGACAGGCAACAATGTCTGGTAGGGATTGTTGTTTCCAGGGCATTACCTAGTTTTTGGGTCCTTCTGAATTTTGAAATGCTGGATTAGGGATCCAGGATCTATGGTCGGAATAATGGAAACATAGTTTAAAAATAACGAGGACTGGACCTTTAATATTTATAGATACAAAGTGTTCAGAAAAAATGCGAAAAGTAGGGGTAGCACAGTGGTTAGCACTGCTGCCTCACAGCGCCAGGGACCCAGATTCAATTCCAACCTCACGTGACAGTCTGTGTGGACACAGTAAGAAGTCTCACAACATCAGATTAAAGTCCAACAGGTTTATTTGGTGATGAAGGGGCAGCACTCCGAAAGCTTGTGCTACCAAATAAACCTGCTGGACTTTAACCTGGTATTGTGAGACTTCTTACTGTGTTCACCCCAGTCCCAACGCCGGCATCTCCACAGTCTGTGTGGAGTTTGCACATTCTCCCCGTGTCTACGTGCTCCGGTTTCCTCTCTCAGTCTAAAGCCGTGCAGGTAAGGTTGATTGTCCATGCTAAATTGCCTCTTCAGTGTCAGGCGGGATCATCAGGGTAAATGCACCTTGGTGGGATTGTGATCGGTGCAGGCCTGATGGGCCGAATGGCCTCCTTCTGCACTGCAGGGATTCTATGAAAAAGGGAATTGGGATGACAGTATTGATTAGGGAAAACATTGACACACTGATCTGGGATGTTGAGAAGAGAAGATGTCCTTGATGGATCAAGGGCAGAATCCATTTAGTTGGAGTTGAGAATCAGGAAAGGTATTATCAGTCTGCTGGATGATTTTATAGGCCTCCAAATAGTAAGAGATGGAGGAGCAAATATGTGAGGGAATCACAAAGATGTGTTAGAATCATAGGCTATTGGAGAACGTTAATTATCCAAATATCCATTGGGATATTGTTAGAATGAAGTGTAAGGAGGAGGAGGAATTTCTGAAATGTGATCATGAGAATGTCCTTGACCAATATGTCCTCAGTCCAACGAGGGAGGAAGCATTGTTGGATCTGGTGCTGGCAAATGAGATGAGCCAAGTGGACTACGTGCTTGTGGAGGAACGTTAAGTGATCATTGCGTCATCAGGTTTGGACTCGTATTGAAGAAGAGTAAGGAATGATCTAAAATAGAACTTCTGAATTGAAAGGGGGTGAAATTCAATGAGATGAGAGGAGGTCCAGCCAGGGTAATATGGTGCCAAAAGCTGACAGGAAAAACTGTAATGGAACAGTGGGTGATTTTTAAGTAGAAGATGCATCAGTACAGGCTGGATACAGTCAAAGAAGGCTGAAAGGTCGGGGAACTAAATTCAGGACTCATTGGATGATGAAGGAGATGGACAATATGATTAAAAAGAAATACATGTCTGGCACATGTTAGATAAATTCTTCACGTGCGAACCAAGGCAACTACAATAGCTGGGATTTCGATGGAGGCAATGTCTCTACCCATTGGCTGGAAAGTCAGAGGTGAGACTGTGTCTGTCTGCCTTGAAAGCCAACATTCTATTTTACATGGTTCGGTCAATTGATTGCCTGAAGTCATGGCTTTCCCCCAATCAAGTAAATGTAAAAGATTGATGATAAATATTTTGGAGGGGAGCAGGGGAGTTCTCGCTCATGTCCTGTGGCCAATATTTATCTCTCAACCAACTATACTGAAACAGATCATCCCACCTCCAAGAGCTGTCAACCAATTAGATGGCCAGCAGTTCTTGGGGGCGGCACGGTGGCACGGTGGTTAGCTCTGCTGCCTCACAGCGCCGGGGACCCGAGTCGATTCCCAGCTTGAGTCACTGTCTGTGCAGAGTCTGCAAGTTCTCCCCATGTCTGCGTGGGTTTCCTCGCAGTCTTGTAGAGCTCATGTTCTGGCTGCAGCCGGTTACTCACTACACAGAACATTGTGGGAACCTGGAACACATTCCACCAAATGCTGTGTGTCAATTGGAGCTTTCAAGATTGAGTTTTAGTTGAGTAAGGAGATGACGGGATCTGGAGCAAAGGTGGGTAAATCGAGTTAAGATAAAGATCAGTCTTGATCTGATTGAATTGCAAAGCAAGCTCACGGGTTCGAATGGCCTCTCCTTTTCTTGAGTCTTCCAATTGAAATGATGTACAACACTCCAGCCACCCTGAATTCTGAGGTGAGAAAATCCAATTCTTCCAATGTCAGAAATTAAATCTATAGCACTTTTCTTAGTGAATGTTGTAACCCAAAAAGAATAACTATTGTAATTGACAGAAGGATAACTTGACACTGTATTGAGTCAGAACATTTCTTGTGTTCTGCTCCATCTATAAATATAGCGCAGGATCTTACAAGACACTTCACCATGGTAACAACATCACCTTTAAATGGTCCTGAACTGAAATAGTGATCTAAATAATTGATTTTATGGGAAATTTGTTTTTTTTTGTACATAAACTACCTCGAAATGAAAGAGAATATTTCTGCACCAAATAATGCAATCATTCTGAGCGCTGATTTATCATCTTTCAACGAGGGTCTTCTCTTTTTCTATTTTGAAAAGAATATAAAGAATTATCCGAATGTTCACAAAAACAAATTCTGCAGATGTTGGGAATCTAAAATACAAACAGAAACTACTGGAAATGCTCAGCTGGTCTGGCAGCATCTGTGGAGAGACTTTCAAGGACTTCCTCAAAAGGATGGACACGTTACATTTTTGTCTTTACTCATATTATTCAGCTCTTTCTAAGGGTTAGCACAGGTGGATGGGCCAATTGACCACCCCCTCTGCTGTATTCATAAAATCCCTATAGTGAAGAAGGAGGCCATTCGGCCCATCGAGTCTGCACCGACTCTTCAACAGAGCAGAAGGAATTTTAGAGCTCAGGTCCTTGGCAGCTGTATGGACAACTCCTGGTCAGTAATTAGCATTGGGGATGTCCAAGAGGCCAGAATTGGAGCAGTGTAGATATTTCAAATAATTGTAGGGCTGGAGGAGGTTAGAGACGGGGAAGCACGTTGGAGAGATTGGAAAACAAGGATGGAAATTTCAAAAACAACAATTTTGTTTGATAATTTGTTTCAATTCTCGAGTTTAGGGCCCAGGCAGGTGATCAGTGTCCAAAGCATTCGACCCTGTGGCATCTGGTGAAGTGACCCAATCACCAATCAGAAAGATTGAGATGTTTACAGACTGACACCTGCCTAAAGAAACCTGACTGCCTCCCATGGCATTCCCAGACTTGGAAAGTTGTGGGTTCTCCAACCTAAACTTGGGATAAGCAAAATAAAAATAACCAATCGCATAATTCATAAATGGATAATAAATCCACAAAATTCTAACCCTGGCCTGGGTTGGAATTCTGATGCAGTTGTACGAAGAGGGACTCCATTTAGGATTTGGATTCACCAAATTGCCACCTCATTTCAGAAAAAACTTGCATTCCCATCACTCCCTTGGCAACCTCAGCACATCCCAAGGTGCCCTTCTGACAATGAAGCACTTTAAAAGTGTAGCCTATGTTGTAATATCGGGAAATATGGCAGCCACAATGTCCATAGCAAGATCCCTCAAACAGCATTGTGATAATGACCAGATAATCTGCTTTCGTGATGATGGTTGAGTTAAAAATAATCGCCAGGACATGAGGAGAATTCTCCCGCTCTTCTTGAAAATAGTATCATGGAATCTGTTATGTCCATCAAAGTGGGCCTCAGTTTAACATCTCATCAGAAAGTTAGCACCTTTGACAATGCAGCACTCCATCAGTTCAAGACTCTGGAGTGAGACTTTAACCCATGACATTCCAACTCAAAAGCAAGAGAGTAACCCACTGAGCAATGGCTAACTATCATTCTAAATTCCTGTTCAGTTAATTCCTCATGTTGATGACAATGAATCTCCCACTTCCTTTGGAAGGTGGTTAACCATTATGACGGCCATGGGAGACCGTCTATAAATCTCTCCATGGGCCTCGCAGAATATGAGCTCCCCAATTAAGCGAGTGGAGTCTCTCCCAGTAGGAAAGGAGCAGAGGGGGATTTGGAACCAGCCGACACCACTCAGGCCGGCAGTCGATAGACACAGGGCTCACCCGCACTCTGTAGTGGCTGAAAGACGTTCTGGTCTCACTGAAGGGTGATTGGTGATGGAAGACTGACCTTGGTAAGATTATTACATTGATGACAAGGATGGGAGTGAGAAGCTTTATTGCGTAAGCATCTAGGACCCTGAAACCAGAAGAGAAAATGCTGGAAAATCTCAGCAGGTCTGGCAGCATCTGTAAGGAGAGAAAAGAGCTGATGTTTCGTGTCCGGATGTCAAAGCTTTGATAAAAGGTCATCTGGACTTGAAACGACAGCTCTTTTCTCTCCTTACAGATGCTGCCAGACCTGCTGAGATTTTCCAGCATTTTCTCTTCTGGTTTCAGTATCCAGCATCCGCAGTAATTTGGTTTTATCCAGGACCCTCTTGGACATTGAGCGGAGGTATTCCCAGATCGCGAAAGAGGGATTGGCAGTTGACTTTGGTGTTAAAAGTTCCATCAATACGTCCACGGTAGATACTTTTCTTAGTGACTGATGATAAACCATTGCTGGGACTTTTTAAAGAAGACAAGGCAATACTCCCCATTGCCTCCGCCCGGATATGGTATGGACCTTGTTACTGGCAGTTTATGAATATCTCTTAGTGCGCCGCCCCGGGACCTGGATAGCTAATGCCGATGCACTGAGCTGTCTGCTGTTGCCCATAGGCCCAGCTTCACCACCAGTTGTGGAAGGGGTTGTGATGACCCTCAATATTTTGGACAGCTTGCCGGTGTCTGTGAGACATATCAGGGACTGGACACAAATCTGAAGGATTCAGAAGACAGTCCTCAGATGAACTGAAAGACTATTGGTCAAAGAAAGATGAGCTCAGTGTTGAGGAAGGTATCATTCTCTAGGGTTCCTGTGCAGTTGTCCCTCACCCAGGCCAACGTCCGATACTTATGGAATTATGCCACAGCCATCCTGGGATTTTAGAGGTGACAACACTGGCCAGGAGCTGTGTAGGGTGGCCCAGACTTGATGCAGATATTACTGACTTGGTCAGACAGTGTGAGTCATGTCAGGAGAATAAAAAACCCCTTCATACTTCAATGGGAGTGGCCTGGTCGGCCCTGGGTGCAGGTGCACGTGGACTTTGCTGGGCCTTTTGTGGGCTCCATGTTCCTGATTATGGTCGATACGCAATCCAAATGGTTGGAGCATCGTATGAACTCCACCAGTTCCCATGGTGCCATTGAGAAACTGTGACCAAGTTTCTGCCTGCCCGGGATATCTGGCCTCCGGTCTCTGGCTTCTAGCCTCTCCTGCTCTCTGACAATGGCACTGCCTTTCCCAGCACCGAGTGTCAGACTTCCATGCTTTCCAACGGAATCAAACACATTAGATCAGCAACTCGCAACATCCATAGAGAACAAACTAGTGCGATTTTCATTCAACTATAGGATTATCCCTCACACAATGACAGCAATCACCTCAATGGGATTATTAATGGGGCAGAGGCTTCAGACAAGATTAAGCTTGTTCCCAAATCTGGCAGGGCGGGTGGAGTCCCGACAGGAGACCCAGAAGTAGAACAATGAATTCTGTAAGGACAGACAGAACATTTAAAACCAGCAACCCTGTCCCCATATGAGGAACTTCAGGGATTGCCTCAGTTAGGTCCCTGGGATTAAATGGAGAAAACGGGACCTCATATAAGGTCCAAGTGCAGGAAAAATTATCAGCTGGACCTTCTGAGGAGTAGGAAGCCTGTGCCAGTGCAGGCCTCATTGCCAGCCACAGGGGCGACCACTGCCAGCATCGAGTCTCGAATGGAAGTTGACCCCACGCCTGTCCCTCTGGGTGGAGGACACAGATTCTGAAATGGAAGCGAAAGAGACCAGTGCCCCTCCTGAAGTGGGACCTCGAGAATCATAGAATCCCTACAGCACAGAAGGAGACCATTTGGCCCATCGAGCCTGTACCAACCAAAACCCCACCCAGGCCCTACTCCCGTAACCCCATGCATTTACCTGCTAACCCCCTGACACCAAAGGGACAATTTAGCATGGCCAATCAATGTAAACCCACATCTTTGGACTGTGGGAGGAAGCCGGAGCACCCGGAGGAAACCCATGCAGACACGGGGAGAATGTGCAAACTCCACACAGACAGTGACCCGAGGCCAGAATTGAACCTGGGACCCTGGCGCCGTGAGGCAGAAATGCCACTGTGCCACCGTGCCGGCCAGAAGAAGAACCAGAGTCGGTGGCTTTACTACGTTCTCTTTGGCAGCAAAGTTCTCCAATCCGCTGCACACCTCCTGATTTGATCCTGCCTCCCATCGACCCCAGGCCGATCACTAAGTGGAGAGGACACCCCCCTGTCCCCATGGCGGGGGTTTGGGGTAAAAAACGGACTTGAGGTGGGAGGGATGTTATGATGGCCGCCCCGGGATCGTTTATAGATCTCCCCCTGGGCCTCATAGAATATGATCTCCCCTATTATTGGGGAGGCACGGTGGCACAGTGGTTAGCACTGCTGCCTCACAGCACCAGGGACCTGCATTCGATTCCTGGCTTGGGTCACTGTCTGTGTGGAATTTGTGCATTCTCCCTGTGTCCGCATGGGTTTCCTCCGGGTGCTCTGGTTTCCTCCCACACTCCAAAGATGTGCGGGTTATGTGCATTGGCCATATTAAATTGCTCCTTAGTGTCAGGGGGATAGCTCGGGTAAATGCATGGGGTTATGAAGATGAGGGCCTGGGTGGGATTGTGGTCGGTGCAGGTTCGATGGGCCGAATGGCCTCCTTCTGCACTGTAGGAATCTATGATTCTATGAGGTGAGTGTTGGCTCGCCCAGCAGGAAAGGAGCAGTGGGGGGGTTCAAAACCATCTGGCTCCACTCTGGCCGGCAGTCGATGGATTTGGGACTGACCGGCTGTCTGAAGCTACTGAACAGTGTTCAGAGATCATTAAATAAAGGGTGATTGGCCTTGGGAAAATCCTTACATTAACCCTCCCCCATCACTGACCCTCTCCACCACCCCCACCTTACTCTTTCACGTTCCCCGGCGCTCCCAGATTCCCACTCAAGGACAATGGGTGATTTGTTCCCAGGTTTCCCCCAATGGAGAATTGAGAGAAAATGTAGAATTCAACCCCACCCTCATATTTCAATTTGTTTGAGAAATGAAGGAACCGATTGCCGCAGCCACAGAAATGTTATGTACGATGGGATATAAATGGAAAGCACGCAGGAAAGATGTCGTATAAAAAAATCACAAAGTGCCCTTTGGCTGACACTAACATTTCAAAATCGAGGCTTAAGTATTTAATATCCTTACCTAACCATTCGCAAAGCAATTGCTAATAATGTATTCATTTTACTAATGGTAACTAATTGGAAATGTTAAAGATTTGAGTTGCAGCCAAGAATATGATATTTGCACAGAGATTTAATTAAAGTGGAAGGTGACTGAGGGAGAAGCACTCACAGCATAGAGGAGAGATCTGCCCAGCCATTTTCCACTGTGTGTTTCAAATTTGCATTTTTATAGCGCCTTTCATGGTCTCAGGGTGTTCCAAAAGCAGTGAAATGCGGCAATCGATTTACACACAGCAAGATCCCGCAAATAGCAATGAGATAGCGATCAGATAAACTGCTTTTTGAGAACTGAACACAGTTGAGAATTCCCTTCCTCATCTTTGAGTAATGGCACTGATCCACCCGAGGGGGCAAATGGAGCCTCAGTTTAACGTCCCATCTGAAAGCACCAATGGTGCAATGCTTCCTCACTACTGCCCTCGGAGGGACAGTCTCTGGAGTGAACTCAGGAGCTGATTCAGAGTTCCACCAAGTTGAGAACTGACACCTGGTGGAATGGAGCTGGTCTGAGAGCAACAACATCCATCCCCTGGCGACAGCATCATGTTAACACCTGTGACCACTGAGGCTCCATGGTTTGTGTCTGTGGAACCCATAAAGACAACATCTGGTGAACCTGGAAGCTGCAGCACAATTCACCAAAATGACAGTGCGCTAAAGGATAAGTTATATTCCCTGAAGAGGCGATGCACCTTGAGGTGTTTACGATAATCGATGGAGTTGATTTCGATGTTCGCCATTCAAGGGAAAGCAAAAATTGAAATTGGCCAATCAGAGCCGGGCCTCTCTGAGAATTGGCCGCTGACAGACTGACTAGCCAGACTCTGATTGGCCAAATTGATTTTTTAAGTTCCTCACGCTCCTAATCGTGTGAGGAGCAGTGGTGACATCAGAAGAAGGGTAAATACTCCTTTGTGATTTCTCTACCTGTCAGCATAAGTGAAATATCTCCTAAATGGTGAATGTTAAGGAGCCATAGGGTGATTTAACCCCTTAACATTAACCCCTGGCTAAACCACCCTAAGAAGTTTAACAACACCAGGTTAAAGTCCAACAGGTTTATTTGGTAGCAAAAGCCACACAAGCTTTCGAGGCTCTGAGCCCCTTCTTCAGGTGAGTGGGAATTCTGTTCACAAACAGAACTTATAAAGACACAGACTCAATTTACATGAATAATGGTTGGAATGCGAATACTTACAACTAATCCAGTCTTTAAGAAACAAAACAATGGGAGTGGAGAACAGGCAAGACTGTTCTCTTCCTGTTGGGGAGCACTTCAGCGGTCATGGGCATTCGGCCTCTGATATTCGGGTAAGCGTTCTCCAAGGCGGCCTTCGCGACACACGACAGCGCAGAGTCGCTGAGCAGAAACTGATAGCCAAGTTCCGCACACACAAGGACGGCCTCAACCGGGATATTGGGTTTATGTCACACTATTTGTAACTCCCACAGTTGCGTGGACCTGCAGAGTTTCACTGGCTGTCTTGTCTGGAGACAATACACATCTTTTTAGCCTGTCTTGATGCTCTCTCCACTCCCATTGTTTTGTTTCTTAAAGACTGGATTAGTTGTAAGTATTCGCATTCCAACCATTATTCATGTAAATTGAGTCTGTGTCTTTATAAGTTCTGTTTGTGAACAGAATTCCCACTCACCTGAAGAAGGGGCTCAGAGCCTCGAAAGCTTGTGTGGCTTTTGCTACCAAATAAACCTGTTGGACTTTAACCTGGTGTTGTTAAACTTCTTACTGTGTTTACCCCAGTCCAACGCCGGCATCTCCACATCATAAACCACCCTCCCATAGCCCTTTAACATTAACCCTTGGCTAAGCCATAGGATAAGGGGTTATGGGAGGGTGGTTTAGCCATGGGTTAATGTTAAGGAACAATGTAGCTGGCTGATGTATTTGCGACAGAAATATCAGCCTTCAGTTCTTTGTCAAATAAAATAATCAGGTTTTGTTTGATTTCTACTTCACAGCAAAAAAGGGGTGCAACATTATGAGAATGTTTGGTGTTCCCCGATGCTATTGGGAGTTCACTAGGGGTTCTACAACTCGAAAGGTTTGGGAAACCCTGGTCTAAATCTACTCCTGCTCCTCTGAACATTTGTAACAGCCTGTCCTAGAGGATGTGCTACACGGAATTCCCCTCCACGCTGGACTGTGTGGAACAATTAAATTAGGGAGTAATAGACTTAATCACTTACCTTTTGTTCAAAGACATCTCAGAATAATGAGATGAATGTTTCCACTGGTGCCGATGTGAAGTGAGTTTCGTGCAGTTTTATCATCAACTGTGCATTGCAAAGCTGTCCATAAAGTGATAGCAATTGGCAGTGTTTCTAACAGGGACCATAAGATTGGTTGCCATCGGTTGCAATTGGGCTGCTTATTTGAGAGTTGGGTTGTAGGAAACCAGATGTTCCAGAGGTTCATGGACTCAGATTGTAGAGAACCAAAAAACCTCAAATGACTCTGTACTTTAATAATTCAATAGATTGCACAAGTAACAAGCATACAACCGTAAGCCAAGGATTCAGGTTTAGGGCATTGGAATTAGCCAATCTCCGTAGCACTTGAGAATCTTCTTGGATGTTCTCTTTCTCAATGAGCATCTTCTTATCTTTGCCAATGATGATACCTGCACTCTCCTTGTCTTCTGTTTATCTTCACCCAAAGAGTGGTGAATCTGTGGAATTCATTACCACAGGGAGTAGTTGATGCCAAAACATTGAATGTATTCAAAAGGTGGCTGGATATAGCACTTGGGCCGAATGGGATCAAAGGTTATGGGGAGAAAGCAGGATTAGGCTATTGAGTTGGACGATCAGCCATGATCGTAATAGAACATAGAACATAGAAAGCCACAGCACAAACAGGCCCTTCGGCCCACAAGTTGCGCCGATCACATCCCCACCTCTAGGCCTATCTATAGCCCTCAATCCCATTAAATCCCATGTACTCATCCAGAAGTCTCTTAAAAGACCCCAACGAGTTTGCCTCCACCACCACCGACGTCAGCCGATTCCACTCACCCACCACCCTCTGAGTGAAAAACTTACCCCTGACATCCCCCCTGTACCTACCCCCCAGCACCTTAAACCTGTGTCCTCTCGTAGCAACCATTTCAGCCCTTGGAAATAGCCTCTGAGAGTCCACCCTATCCAGACCCCTCAACATCTTGTAAACCTCTATCAGGTCACCTCTCATCCTTCGTCTCTCCAGGGAGAAGAGACCAAGCTCCCTCAACCTATCCTCATAAGGCATGCCCCCCAATCCAGGCAACATCCTTGTAAATCTCCTCTGCACCCTTTCAATGGCTTCAACATCTTTCCTGTAATGAGGTGACCAGAACTGCGCGCAGTACTCCAAGTGGGGTCTAACCAGGGTCCTATAAAGCTGCAGCATTATCTCCCGACTCCTAAACTCAATCCCTCGATTAATGAAGGCTAGTACGCCATACGCCTTCTTGACCGCATCCTCCACCTGCGAGGCCGATTTAAGAGTCCTATGGACCCGGACCCCAAGGTCCTTCTGATCCTCTACACTGCTAAGAATGGTACCCTTCATTTTATACTGCTGCTTCATCCCATTGGATCTGCCAAAATGGATCACTACACACTTATCCGGGTTGAAGTCCATCTGCCACTTCTCCGCCCAGTCTTGCATTCTATCTATGTCTCGCTGCAACTTCTGACATCCCTCCAAACTATCCACAACACCACCTACCTTGGTGTCGTCAGCAAACTTACCAACCCATCCCTCCACTTCCTCATCCAGGTCATTTATGAAAATGACAAACAGCAAGGGTCCCAGAACAGATCCCTGGGGCACTCCACTGGTCACTGACCTCCATGCAGAGAAAGACCCCTCCACAGCCACTCTCTGCCTTCTGCAGGCAAGCCAGTTCTGGATCCACAAGGCAACAGCCCCTTGGATCCCATGCCCTCTCACTTTCTCAAGAAGTCTTGCATGGGGGACCTTATCGAACGCTTTGCTGAAGTCCATATAGACCACATCCACCGCTCTTCCTTCGTCAATGAATGGCGGAGCAGGCTCGAAGGGCCAAATGGCCTCCCCCTGCTCCTATCTGCTATGTTTCTTCTTGCTGTTGAGGAGAAGTCCTGTTTTGGTCAATAAACTGCTGTTACTGGGCTTCAATTGTTCTTTTGATTGTCTGCTGGACTCTATTGCTTGAGACAATGTCAAACCAGTTAAAACTCCTGGAATCTTCCTCATTGTGTCCGGTCAGATCCTGTCTTTTTGGGCAGCATTATTCTACCCTCAGATTTCTGACTCATTTTGTGCTCATCAGTTGCCTGCCCTTGCACTTGTCCGAAAGTTCTCTGCACATACCAATTATATTTACACTCACATATACTTCAGCTTTCAATCTCTTTAGGAACAAGGTACATCATTTGGGAAGAGTTTTTCTCTGCAGTTCTGCACCAGAGATCAGAGTGTTTGATGTTGATGTTGGGGAATCAAAGATCAGAGAATTCTTATTGTGCAGAAGGAGGCCATTCGGTCCATCGAGTCTGCACCGACTGTCCGACAGAGCATCCCACCCAGGTCCTATCCCCGTAACCCCACTATTTACCCGACTAATCCTGCTAACCACACATCTTTGGACACAATTTAGCATGGTCAATGCATCTAACCTGCAAATCTTTGGAGTGTGGGAGAAAACCGGAGCACCCGGAGGAAACCCACGCAGACACAGGGAGAACGTGCAGACTTAGTGACCCAAGACGGGAATCGAACCCAGGTCCCTAGTGCTGTGAGGCAGCAGTGCTAACCACTGTACCACTGCGTCACTGAAGATAAAGTATTAGTTCTGCTGCATTGATATTTTTCAGCTAAATGAGCACTAACGACCAAAGAAAAAGATAATTTATCTATCACCTGATTGGGATCTCATAGAATTTGATCAATTATTTTTGAAGTTCAATGATTGTCGTTATGTCGATAAATGTTCAGCCTCTGCAACCGCAAGATGCTTTAAGCAGCAGAGAGATGAATGGTTAGTGTGGAAGTGGTATTGGTTGATGGTGATATATTGATCAGGTTTTACCAGAACTCCCCATTTGTTTTCAAGTAATGCCATGGAATATGTTAATATCCACCTAAACGGGCAGTTTCACCTCAAGACCAGAAGTCCTTGGAAAGCAGAATTCCTTTAATATTCTGCTGGAACAAATGTAGAGATGATACACTAAGAATTCTGGTGTTACCAAGCCACCTGAATCAGAGGTAGTGGGAGTCTGAGATAAACTACCATGCAAATAATTTAAACAGAGTTTGCCCTTCCTCCAGCTGCCTCTGGTGGAATCAGTGACTTATTGAAACAGTAATTGATTTGTAACATAAATAGATAGAAATATTATGGCTGTTAGTCATTCTCCCACTTCTGTTTCTCTGCTCCTCATGTCCTTCCACACTAGATGCTGTGTTAATGGCCAAAAATGATTTGGCACCGTGCCACAAGAATCATAGAATCCTACAGTGCAGAGGAGGCCATTTGGCCCATCAAGTCTATGCTGACTCTCTGACAGAGCACCTTACCAAGACCCTATCCCTATAACCCCATGTATTTACCCTGCTAACCCCCCTACACATATTGGGACATATTGGGCAATTTATAAAGAACAAAGTACAAAGAAAAGTACAGCACAGGAACAGGCTCTTCGGCCCTCCAAACCTGCGCCGATCATGATGCCTGCTTAAACTAAAACCGTACGCACTTACGGAGTCCGTATCCTTTAATTCCCATCCTATTCATGCATTCGTCTAGTTGCCCCTTAAATGGCGCTATCGTACCTGCTCCCACCACCTCCCCCGGCAGCGTGTTCCAATGCCTTTAGCTTGGCCAATCCACCTAACCTGCACATGCTTGGATTGTGGGAGGAAACCGGAGCACCCGGAGGGAAGCAATGGTGTTGTGGAATTGTCACTGGGCTAGTAATCCAGAGACCCAGGGTAATGCTGTGAGGACCTGGGTTCAGATAAGAGCAAGGAGAGAGTATGAGAAGAGACAGGCAGCTAACATAGTGGGGATCCAAAAGGTATATATGTGGCAAAGGGTTGCTAAAAGGAGGAGCAGAGCCAAATGGGATCAAAAGAAGAGTTCAGCATGGGGCCAAAGGGCTTGGCTGTGATGCTGATTGAGTACTTTGTGTCTTTATCAAGAAGAAGATGCTACCAAAGTTGTCATCAAAAGGAGGCAGTTAAGACACTGGATGGATTAAAATTTAATAAACAGGATGTAGCAGAGAAGCTGGCTGTGCTTAAAGTTGATAAGTCATCAGCATCAAATCAGGTGCGCCCAAGGATACAGGGGAAGAAAGGTGGAAGTTGCAGGGACACTGGCTATGATCCAGCAGGCTGGAAAATTGCTCGTGTCACCTCTTGTTGATGAAAGAGTTCAGGATGAACCCAGTCATTACAGATCAGTCAGTTTAACGGCAGGAATGCTTTGAGAAATGGTGATCCAGGCAAAGTTAATAGTCACTTCGTCAATTGTGGATGAATTAAGAAAAACTAACAAGGATGCGTTAAAGGCAAATTGTGTTGAACTGATTTGATTGAGTTTTTCAGTGAGGTAACAGAGAGCGTTGATGAGGGTATTGTGGTTAATGTGGTGGACACAAACTTCCAAAACACATAACAGTTTTGTCAACAAAGGTGAAGTTGAAAGCCATGGAATAAAATAGACAGTGGCAACCTCGATATTGGGCGGCACGATAGCACAGTGGTTAGCACTGCTGCTTCACAGCTCCAGGGACCTGGGTTTGATTCCCGGCTTGGGTCACTGTCTGTGTGGAGTTTACACATTCTCCTCGTGTCTGCGTGGGTTTCCTCCGGGTGCTCCGGTTTCCTCCCACAGTCCAAAGATGTGTGGGTTAGGATGATTGGCCATGCTAAAATTGCCCCTTAGTGTCCTGAGATGCGTAGATTAGAGGGATTAACGGGTAAATGTGTAGGGATATGGGGGTAGGGCCTGGGTGGGATTGTGGTCAGTGCAGACTCGATGGGCCGAATGGCCTCTTTCTGCATTGTAGGATTCTATGGATATGAAATTGGTTGGGTGGCAGGGAACAGAGTAATGGTGAACAATTGATTTTCAGAATGGAAGAACATTTATAATAGGGTTCCCCAGGATCAGTGTTAGGACAAATGATGAGCTCAAAATGATTCATTTTAAACACCTGGAGTTGGGTGTACAGACCACAATGGCTCAGTGGTTAGCACTGCTGCCTCACACTGCCAGGGACCTAGGTTAAATTCCGACCTCAGGTGACTGTCTATGTGGAGTTTGCACATTCTCCCCATGTCGGTGTGGGTTTCCTCTGGGCGCCCCAGTTTCCTACTGCAGTCCAAAGATGTGCAGGTTTGGTGGATTGGCCATGGGAAATGTGTGGGGTTGTGGGGATAGTTCGGTGGGCCTGGGTAAGATGCTCATTCAGAGAGTCAGCGCAGACTCACTGGGCCTAATGGGATTCTATTAATTCAACATTTGCATCTGACACAACATTTGACCCTCTGACAGGGCAGCACTCCCTCAGTACTGACCCCCTGACAGTGCGGCACTCCCTCAGTACTGACCCCCTGACAGTGCAGCACTCCCTCAGTACTGACCCCCTGACAGTGCGGCACTCCCTCAGTACTGACCCTCTGACAGTGGGACACTCCCTCAGTACTGACCCTCTGACAGTGCGGCACTCCCTCAGTACTGACCCTCTGACAGTGCGGCACTCCCTCAGTACTGACCCTCTGACAGTGCGGCACTCCCTCAGTACTGACCCTCTGACAGTGCAGCACTCCCTCAGCACTGACCCTCTGACAGTGCGGCACTCCCTCAGCACTGACCCTCTGACAGTGGGACACTTCCTCAGTACTGACCCTCTGACAGTGCGGCACTCCCTCAGTACTGACCCTCTGACAGTGCGGCACTCCCTCAGCACTGACCCTCTGACAGTGGGACACTCCCTCAGTACTGACCCTCTGACAGTGCGGCACTTCCTCAGTACTGACCCTCTGACAGTGCGGCACTCCCTCAGTACTGACCCCCTGACAGTGCGGCATTCCCTCAGTACTGACCCCCTGACAGTGCGGCATTCCCTCAGTACTGACCCTCTGACAGTGCAGCACTCCCTCAGCACTGACCCTCTGACAGTGCGGCACTCCCTCAGCACTGACCCTCTGACAGTGCGACACTTCCTCAGTACTGACTCTGACAGTGCAGCACTCCCTCAGTACTGACCCTCTGACAGTGCGGCACTCCCTCAGCACTGACCCTCTGACAGTGGGACACTCCCTCAGTACTGACCCTCTGACAGTGCGGCACTCCCTCAGCACTGACCCTCTGACAGTGCAGCACTCCCTCAGCACTGACCCTCTGACAGTGCGGCACTCCCTCAGTACTGACCCTCTGACAGTGCGGCACTCCCTCAGTACTGACCCCCTGACAGTGCAGCACTCCCTCAGTACTGACCCTTTGACAGTGCGGCACTCCCTCAGCACTGACCCTCTGACAGTGCAGCACTCCCTCAGCACTGACCCTCTGACAGTGCGGCACTCCCTCAGCACTGACCCTCTGACAGAGCAACACTCCCTCAGTACTGACCCTCTGGCAGTGCGGCACTTCCTCAGCACTGACCATCTGACAGTGCAGCACTCCCTCAGCACTGACCCTCTGACAGTGCAGCACTCCCTCAGTACTGACCCCCTGACAGTGCAGCGCTCCCTCAATACTGACCCTCTGTTCAGTGAGCAGTACTGAGGGAGTGCCGCACTGTCAGAGGGTGCAGAATGTAACGATGGATACTGAAACATGGAACAAAACAGCATTGTGAGAGAGCGGAAACTTTCTCGCGGTCGCACCTTGAGCTGATCACGATGGCTCGACCCCGGCTGCAGCTCCCGCCCTCCAGCGCTGTCCGTCATTCGCATAATGGTACATTGGAAGGGCAGACATGACATTTTCGGTGATGCAAATCTGAAGCGTTAAGGAGGATGTTAATCCTGGTAATTATTATCACACGATGTGACAATGTTGATGTTAATTCAGCTTGTGAATTCAGCACAATTTACTACTGACATGTCTGTCAGAGCTATTTCTGTGAAGTTCTTGCAAATGTACAAGATGGAATTTTGTGTGTGTGCGTCTGTGTGTGTGTGTGCCTGTGTGTGTGTGTGTGTGCCTATGTGTGTGTGTGTGCCTGTGTGTGTGTGTGTGCCTGTGAGTGTGTGTATGCCTGTGTGTGTGTGTCCCTGTGAGTGAGGGTGTGTGTGTCTGTGTGTGTGCCTGTGTGTGTGCCCGTGAGTGTGTGTGCCTGTGTGTGTGTGTCTGTGAGGGTGTGTGTGTGTGTCTGTGTGTGTGTGTCTGTGTGTGCCTGTGAGTGTGTGTGCCTGTGAGTGTGTGTGCCTGTGAGTGTTTGTGTCTGTGAGTGTGTGTGTGTGTCTGTGTGTGCGTCTGTGTGCGCCTGTGTGTGTGTGCGCCTGTGTGTGTGTGTGCCTATGTATGTGTGTGCCTATGTGTGTGTGTGTGCCTGTGTGTGTGTGCCTGTGAGTGTGTGTATGCCTGTGTGTGTGTGCCTATGAGTGAGGGTGTGTGTGTGTGCCTGTGTGTGCCCCTGAGTGTGTGTGCCTGTGTATGTGCGTGTGTGTGTGTCTGTGTGTGTGTGTCTGTGTGTGCCTGTGAGTGTGTGTGCCTGTGAGTGTTTGTGAGTGTGTGTGTGTGTCTGTGTGTGTGTCTGTGAGTGTGTGTGTGTGTCTGTGTGTGTGTGTGTCTGTGTGAGTGTGTGTGTCTGTGAGTGTGTCTATGTACCTGTGAGTGTGTCTGTGAGTGTGTCTGTGTGAGTGTGTATGTCTGTGTGAGTGTGTCTGTGAGTATGTGTGTGTGTGTCTGTGAATATGTGTGTGTGTGTGAGTCTGTATGTCTGTGAGTGTGTGTGAGTGTGTGTGTCTGTGTGTCTGAGTGTGTCTGTGTGTCTGTGAGTATGTGAGTGAGTGTGTCTGTGAGTGTGTGTGTCTGTGAGTGTGTGTCTGAGTGTCTATGTGTGTGAGTGTGTGTCTGTCTGTGAGTGTCTATGTATGTGAGTGAATGTGTGATTGTGTGTCTGTGAGTGCTTGTGGGTGTGTGTCAGTGTGTCTGTGTGTCTGTGAGTGTGTGTGTCTGTGAATGTGTGTGTCTGTGAGTGCTTGTGGGTGTGTGTCTGTGTGTCTGTGAGTGTGTGTGTCTGTGAGTGTGTGTGTCTGTGAGTGTGTGTGTCTGTGAGTGTCTATGTGTGTGAGTGTCTATGTGTGTGAGTGTGTGAGTGTGTGTCTATCTGTGAGTGTCTATGTATGTGAGTGAATGTGTGAGTGTATGTCTGTGAGTGTGTGTCTGTGAGTGTGTGTCTGTGAGTGTGTGTCTGTGAGTGTGTGTGTCTGTGAGTGCTTGTGAGTGTGTGTCTGTGTGTATGTGAGTGTGTGTGTCTGTGAGTGTGTGTGTCTGTGAGTGTGTGTGTCTGTGAGTGTGTGTGTCTGTGAGTGTGTGTGTCTGTGTGTCTGTGTGTCTGAGTGTGTCTGTGTGTCTGTGAGTATGTGAGTGTGTGTGTCTGTGAGCGTGTGAGTGTGTGTCTGTCTGTGAGTGTCTATGGATGCGAGTGAATGTGTGAGTGTGTGTCTGTGAGTGTGTGTCTGTGAGTGCTTGTGAGTGTGTGTCTGTGTGTCTGTGAGTATGTGAATGTGTCTGTCTGTGAGTGTCTATGTATGCGAGTGTCTATGTATGTGAGTGAATGTGTGAGTGTGTGTCTATGAGTGTGTGTGTCTATGAGTGTCTATGTGTGTGTGAGGGTGAGTCTATTTTTCTCCCCCACATTGCAGAGGGAGGAACCATTCTGTTCTCTGAATCAAGCTGTAACTGACAGTGAGGCTGGCATTTTGGATTCCACTTTGATGGAGACCAAGTGATAGAATTCACAAGCAGGAAACATGTGTGTTTCAGTCCTGGAGAGTTGGGGAAGTTAGTTTCACTGATGTCAGTACTCTTTTGGGGTTTTTTTTTCTTGAAATGTTTTCACATCCATCTTCCTACCAGTTTGAATGAATATGGAAATGTGCCCAATCCCTTGTGAACACATCTCTTTACTGTGTGACTGCAAGGTCAAGAGCTTTGGGCGGTGAGAATCTGCTTGCATTGACAACAGGGTCAAGGGTCAAAGCTGCAAGTAAAGACAAGTTAGCAAAATGTCAGTGTTGGCTTTTTCTCCTGTCCTTTTCCCTGAACCTTTCCCGAAGGACTCTCAGCTATCACTTCCTACAGACAAACTTGCTTCTCTGGCAAGAGTGAATGGTTTGTGCTAAATCCCATTCACTCACACCTCCCCAACTACCTAACTGACTGTTTCTGAATGATGGAATAAGTGCTGCCAACTTTTGTTCTCCTTCTCATGCCCCCCTCTCTCAGAGGCTCAGCTGTCATCAATCTCACCTTTGGGTCGTACAGTTTTGGATTCTAATCCTACACAAGGACACAACGTGTAATCTAGGTTGACAATCCGATGCAGTTCTCAGGAGGTTGCTCCAGTAAAGTAATCCATCGTGTGAAATACTCTGAGATAGTTCCACATTGTATAAGAAAGTAAATAACTGCAGCTCCTTTCATGACCTCAGGATGTTCCAAAGCGCTTTATAGCCAATCGCGTACTTTCTGATGTGTGGCCATCAGAATAGAAACATTGAGGATAATTCTCGGCCATTCCACCCCTTGGGTCAGCTCCTCCAATCAAATTGATCCCAGCTAATCTGCATTACCCCCCTTTGCTCCATTTTCCCAAAACTGTCATTAATCTAACAAAAATCAACCTTAATCTTGGAAAGTCCTTTTCTCCGAACATCCATCGTTTCTGGGGGTAGAATTCCGCTATCCTTTCAGTGAAAAAATGTGTTCCAAATTCACTCCTCAATGACCTAATTCTAATTTTTGCTCTGGAACTCCCTTCCAAAAAAACACTAGAGGGAATAGTTTCTCTCCATCTACCCATTGAATCTTTTCAACATGCTAAATGGCACAGCAGTATATCTTCTATACTCCAGGAAATATACTTATTGAATCTATCCTCATAATCTAATCCTCCAAACCACAATATTGCTGTGGTGAAGCCACTCTGCACCCACTCCAAGGTCAATATTCCTTCTGGGAATTTGGTTCCCAAAATGAGATGGGATCTGGCTAAAACTCTGAACAACGGAATTATAACTTCCTCCTGTTTTCATCCACCATGAGTTAACCGCCAACAATGAGCCTTTTCTTTGTAATTTTGCATTACTTTTTCATGATTTGTGTACTAGGACTCCCCAGTTTCTTTGCTCCTTTACAGTTCCTCATGTTTACCATTTAGAAACTATCCTGACTATATTTCCTGTGTCCAAAATGAACTACTTCATATCCCTCCTCCGCACTGAACCCCATTTGCCACCGTTCTATCCACTCACTTAATTTCTCTGTGTCTCTTTGCAACTTTCTGCTCCCACTTGTTCTATTTACTGTATCTCCCCCACAGTCACTACAGCAGCTGATTGAGGCACAACAAACTCCCACAAAGAGATGCATGACCAGATAATCTGTTCTTTAGAGAGGTTGAATGATAAATATTGGCTGGAACACAATCGGCTTCTCTTTGAATAGTATCACAGAATTTTTCACGGCCACCTGACGGGTAGACAGAGTCTTGGTTTAATGTCTCATCTGAAAGACTGTGTCATTTCAAGTATTTCTTTCAATCTTTTTGACAGCATGATGCACAATATGACAAACCAGCTGATAACTGCTGAAACCACAGCTAGTTTGATCGCTCGCCAAGGTCAAACTGTTTGAATCCATTGTGTTGCTGCTTGAGAAATTGCCTTGTGACATTTTAAAAAGATTTTCTTTCTGTTTTCCTTTTCCTTTTCCTTCTGTCACAGGATTGTACTTTCACTCCAATCTGCACTGAGGCTGCTTCTGTCTGCCAAGGAGTCAGGAGCTGTATTAACACAGCTACAGCATGTCTGCTTTGGAAAGAAGACAGTTGGCTTTGTTTCCTGCTCCTAGTTACTATCCTGCAGGAAGCGCACAGATGCTCGGATGGTGGATCAGAATAGGATTAGGTTTGGTGTGGATGCCATTCGATCCAAATTAAATAGCATGCTGGTGGCTTGTTTAGAGCATAAACATTAGCAGAGGCCAGCTGCAGTGAATGGCTTGTTCCTGTACCACCCTAAACACGTTAAAGAAGCCATCCCCACGGATAAGCCCTCCGAATACACAGGATCTGCTCGGATGAGGAGGATCGCAACAGACACCTCCAGACACTGAAAGATGCCCTCATACGAACAGGATATGGTGCTCGACTCATCAATCAACATTTCCGACACGCCACAGCGAAAAACCGCACCGACCTCCTCAGAAGACAAACACGGGACACGGTGGACAGAGTACCCTTCGTCGTCCAGTACTTCCCCGGAGCGGAGAAGCTACGGCATCTCCTCCGGAGCCTTCAACATGTCATTGATGAAGACAAACATCTCGCCAAGGCCATCCCCACACCCCCACTTCTTGCCTTCAAACAACCGCACAACCTCAAATAGACCATTGTCCGCAGCAAACTACCCAGCCTTCAGGAGAACAGTGACCACGACACCACACAACCCTGCCACAGCAACCTCTGCAAGACGTGCCGGATCATCAACACGGATGCCATCATCTCACGTGAGAACACCATCTACCAGGTACATGGTACCTACTCTTGCAACTCGGCCAACATTGTCTACCTGATACGCTGCAGGAAAGGATGTCCCGAGGCATGGTACATTGGGGAAACCATGCAGACGCTATGACAACGGATGAATGAACACCGCTCGACAATCACCAGGCAAGACTGTTCTCTTCCTGTGGGGGAGCACTTCAGCAGTCACGGGCATTCAGTCTTGGATCTTCAGGTAAGCGTTCTCCAAGGCGGCCTTCACGACACACGACAGCGCAGAGTCGCTGAGCAGAAACTGATAGCCAAGTTCCACACACATGAGGACGGCCTAAACCGGGATGTTGGATTTATGTCACATTATCAGTAACCCCCACAGCTTGCCTCCTGGGCTTGCAGAATCTCACTAGCTGTTCTGTCTGGAGACAATACACATCTCTTTAACCTGTGTTTAATGTTCCCTCCACCCACATTGTCTGTACCTTTAAGACCTGGCTGGCTGTAGGATTCGCATTCTAACCAGTATTCTGCAACTTGATTTTGTGTCTGTTTGCACTGTTTGAGAGCACATTTCCATCTGACGAAGGAGCAGTGCTCCGAAAGCTTATGGTATTTGCTACCAAATAAACCTGTTGGACTTTAACCTGGTGTTGTGAGACTTCTTACAGTGTTCACCCCAGTCCAACGCCGGCATCTCCACATCATCACTGTCTAAAGCAGACTTCGATCTGAAAAGTGGCATCTTGAGCAAGGCATTGCAAACTCCATCCCAATCTGGAATCTGTGCCGCCAAGAATGGAAGCAGAGGCTTGGGTGACTCTGGGCCCCGTTCTCCGATCTTGCCCATGGTTGGGATTTTCCAGTCCCGCGGCAGTGAACAAAGATTTGGCTGAGCGCTAAATTCTCCATTCTCGCTGGCAGTGGAGGCGGGCGGGAATCAAAGAATCCTACAGTGCAGAAAGAGGCCATTGAGTCTGCACCGATCACAATCCCACCCTGGCCTTAGCCCCGTAACCCCCGTCTATCAACCCTACAAATCCTCCTGACACTAAGGGGCAATGCAGCACGGCCAATCAACCTAACCTACACATCTTTGGAGTGTGGGAAGAAACCGGAGCACCCGGAGGAAACCCATGCAGATACAGGGAGAATGTGCAAACTCCACACAGACAGCGACCCGAGGCCAGAATCGAACCCGGGTTCCTGGTGCTGTGAGGCAGCAGTGCTAACCACTGTGCCACCATGCGCCCATAATGGGGAATGACCAGAGAATTCCGGCCTCTAACTGTACTCAATCCCAGCTGGTTAAAAATGCGCGGTGACAATCACCCAGTGAAAAACCCTGGCAAATTTTACCTTCCTCTGTTGAGCAAATAGGGAGGATACCTGCCCAGTGCTGCTGGAGTCTTTCTTTGCATAAGGCATGCCTGCTCATGACGACATCTGTTGGATGTTATGGATTCCTTAAATCACTGACATCAAGGACTTCCAACAAATGTAATTCATTCCGAAGCTCAACAGTGATATTCAGCACTTTTGCCTGACCTGCGCTCCCAGGGATAACCTTTGCCCTTCTGCCACATGACTTCGTTTGTAGCCACGTCAGCACATTCTCACGTGACCACTTGGTCTACAATGTCACTGGGACCCATTTGCAGTGTTAACTGAGGGTTTAAGCTGGGGTTTCCACGCCATGTAAAGGCTGAGGGAAAAGGTGTGGCAAGATTTGCAAACACACATAGAATAAAATAGGGAAAGTCGGTGGTTCAGTGGTAATGTCACCAGATCAGTAATCCAAAGACCCAGGTTAATGAATTAAAAGGCTAATCAGAGCAATATTGAACGTAAAATCATTGTCAACTGCCATAAAAACCCACCTGGTTCACTAATGTCCTTTAGGGAGGGAAATCTGCCGTCCTTACCTGGTCTGGCCGACATGTGACTCCAGACACACAGAAATGTGGTTGATTCGTAACTGCTTTCCAAAACGGCCTAGCAAGCTGCTCAATTATATCAAATTGCTACTAAAGCTTACTGAAAGGAATTATATTGGATGGACCACTCAGCATCAACCTAGGCACCAGAAACGGTAACAGCAAACCCGGGCCTGTTGACCCGATGAAGTCCTTACTGACACCTGAGGGCTAGTGCTAAAATTGGGAGAGCTGTCTCTCAGACTAGTCACTAAACAGCCTGACATAGTCATTCTCACGGGGTCCTACCTAACAGGCCATACCCAAGATATCACCATCACCATTCCTGGGTATGTCCTGTCCTATGGATTCCAGTCATCCATTCAGTAAAAAGCTGGGATTTGACCCAGTGTCCCAGTCAACAATCTTTCCTCAACTAAAATCCCTGAAAACAAATTAACTGCAGATTTAATTAGTTGTGTTTTGAAAAATCTTGTTAAAATTACGAAATGATTTCCTTGGGATAAGAGCTATTGGACTTCAAAGAGATTCATTGTGTTTGAAATTTATGAATATTTCTCAGAGATGTGATAACATGCAACAGAATTTCTACTCTTTCAAAGCTGTATTAAACCAAATTGTAAAATACTTTATTTTTCTCAGAACCAGGATATCAATGCCTCTCTAATTATGAGCGGATTGTATTTTATCTATAGCTGTACCTCAAAAGTATTTCCTGACATATCTTATTTTCTTAAATAATAAAAACTTTTCTTTGTTCATATTTCCAAGATTCTCTGGAAAGCTTTTCACCGTGGCCTGAAGTCAACAGCAGCAATTTACAACATGCATTGCATTTCGGAGTGGAGACACCAGCCCATTTGGCCCATTCTGGCCTTTTGTGACGCGACTGTGCCTTTAAGAAATATATTTTTAATCATGTTCGCTGCAGTTTGTGAGTATGCCTGCTTCTGCTTTTTGCTATTGGCACCGTGAGGTCCATAGTGGTATCTTTTATTGCTGCTTAAATGGTTTAAATGGGGTTTTGTTTATTTTTAATCTGGGCCTAATGCCCTCTCCAGGACTTTGTGACCCTTTTTGAATTGTTGTGGGAAGATTGAGTGACAGTTTTTTTCTCTCCCCAGAGTTCTTTCATTTTTGGTATTGGCTGATGGTGAGTTAGAAGTTGTTTGGACTGCAGACTGGAAGCAGTCTTTCTTGCCTCTCTGTCTTGGAGTGAAAGTTCTGCTGTCGGTGGTTTGCTAGCGAATAACTAGAGGCAGGGGTTGCGTGCGTCTCTTGCAGTGGTTTGCTGAATAAAGGTGAGAGACCAGCAGTGGCATTATTTACCTCAAGGTCTGCTGGAAGTTACAAGGCTGGAAAGTCAGTATCAATTCTCCAACCAAAGGACTAAGTTCCAGCATCACGTGAGCATTCGTATTTTCTGTGCTAAGCCTGGGACAGGTGTGTGTTTATAAGGAGGTTTGTTGTATTGGAACAGTGTATTTAGTTATTAAGGTTTATATAACATCATGGTTTTTTTTCTTGTTTGTAATTGGTAAAAGTTATTGCTCATTTTCTTTCTATGTGTTAACTATATTCTTAATTAAACTTTGTTTGATAAAAGCTCCCTATTGGGTCCTTTGAATCATACCTGAAGTGAAACATCTCATGCTCACCCGAGTCAAATTCAAATTGCAAAACTTATAGTCTAGGTAGACTTCATAAAACATCTTGGGGTTTCTGACCTGGATTATAATACTTCCCTATCATCAATCATCAGTTAAAGAAAAAGGGGCAGTGTTGATGTTCCAGAGACATCCCCTTCAGTATGTTCTGCCATTCAGTTAGACCATGGCTGATCTTCATCTTAACTCCATCTACTCACTTTGTCTTCATACCTTTGGAAAGATCCCTGGCAATCAAGTTTGGTGGAGGCTGGCACCAGAAAATCAGGAAGAAGGATGACATTGCAAGGATAGGAGATTCTGAAGATTGCAGGGTGAGTGAGAGATTGTGAGGGGGCAGCCGAGATCATGGGCAGTGACATTGATTGTGGCAGTAAGCTGGGCCGAAGTTGGGATGGGGGAGAGGTGTTGGAGGGGAGCTGGGTGATGGCTTGGGGAAGCATGCGAGGGCTTGAGGAAAGCAGTGATCTGCTGATGCCAGCATTCCTGCCTCCCTTTCGCTGCTGACCTTCTTAATCCCTGGAAGTATGGCTGCACGGTTAAACTTAAATAGCTGCTGCAATACGAGGAATGCAGCCTCATTTAAATATTATCATCATGGACCTGTCTCTCGAAGCCCAGTGCGGGTAAAGCTGAAGGAGGATGTCTTGTGGCAGGTTCGGGTAGAGTCCCATATTTTTAATAATTTAACCTCCACATCCTCTCATGACAGTCAATGGTGGGGGTGAGACAGGTTTAAGATGCCTCCTTTACACCCAGATTCCTATCCTCTACAATAAAGTGGACATGGGATCACTTCCACCAAAGCTGAAGGGTAATGGCAGGGACACAAGTCTGGTCTCTTCAACATTCCTTCTCAATCCAGCCTCCGTCACCCCACAGACAGACTTGTGAACTGGGCCACTGCCCCTCACTTTCAGGGATCTGGGGGCGGGGGGTAGTAAATGGGATTATTGGAGGCAGTGTAAGGCTAAGAGAAAGACTCAATATACTCATGGCCCCAGTGTAATGTTTTATATGCCTTATCTATTCTCAGCAGCCACAGCATAACAGTAATCTTGAGACATCCCTTCGCCATCATGATTGCCTCTGACAGATGTACCCCTGCCAACATCTTGTTACCTTTCTATCTAAGATGGGGAGTGGGACAATAGAAGCTTAGAGGTGAGCTAATGGAAGAATGGAATCGGGCAGCACTGCAGAGTCCATTTTGCCAACCCGAGCTCTCCAGATTGATCCCACTCTCGGCTCTTTCCCCAGGGTCTGCATTTTGTTTTCCTTTCAGCATTTCGCCAATTCCCCTTTTGAATGTTATTATTGAATCTGCGACCACCGTCTTTTCAGGGAATGCCTTCCAGATTATAACAACTGGTAAAAGGTATTCTCCTCATCTCCTCCCCTGGTTCTTCTGCCAATGACATTAAATCTGTGCTCTCCGGTTACCGAAACAGTTTCTTCCTCTCTACTGTATCAAAACCATTTATAATTTTGAACGCCCCTCTTGCCCTGTCTTTAACCTTCTCTGGCCTGAGAAATACAATCCCAGCTTCTTCAGGATGTCCACATAACTAACGTGCTCTTCCCTGATACAATTCCAGTTATTCCCCCTCCTTACCCTCTCCCAGAAGTGTTCTTCCCAGAATTGGACACAGCTGACCAGATCTGAAGGTTTCTGGTTAGAAACCTGATTCTACACGGTGGCAGTTGCTTGGCTCCTGCTCATCAGTTGGGGGTACGAGTAGTCCCAAGTATCTGCTCTGAATTATTATTCAGTGAGCCCTGCTGTAAAGGGATGTTGTGGAGTAGGCAAGACTGTTCTCTTCCTGTTGGGGAACACTTCAGTGGTCATGAGCATTCGGCCTCTGATATTCGGGTAAGTGTTCTCCAAGGTGGCCTTCGCGACACACGACGGCGCAGAGTCGCTGAGCAGAAACTGATAGCCAAGTTCCGCACACACGAGGACGGCCTCAACCGGGATATTAGGTTCCTGTCACACTATTTGTAATCCCAACAGCTTGCCTGGACCTGCAGAGTTTCACTGGCTGTCTTGTCTGGAGACAATACACATCTTTTTAGCCTGTCTTGATGCTCTCTCCACTCACATTGTTTTGTTTCTTAAAGACTTGATTAGCTGTAAGTATTCGCATTCCAACCATTATTCATGTAAATTGAGTCTGTGTCTTTATATGCCTTGTTTGTGAACAGAATTCCCACTCACCTGAAGAAGGGGCTTGGAGCTCCGAAAGCTTGTGTGGCTTTTGCTACCAAATAAACCTGTTGGACTTTAACCTGGTGTTGTTAAACTTCTTACTGTAAAGGGATGTCACAGAGGACTTGACTACAGTAACCCGCCAAGGTTAAATAATTTAACAATACTCATTGTGTGGACTAATTAATAAATAATGGAATGTTACCGTATATGATCTCATAAATATAAAATAATCACTAATAAATCCAATCGGGAATTCAGGAGAAATTTCTTTACTCAGAGTGGTCAGAATGTGGAACCCGTTACCACAGAGAGTGGTTAAAGTGGTCAGTATAGATACACTGGACAGATACATTAAGCAGACAAGTGTTAGGTCATGTAGGGTGGGAGTATAAGCACCAGCACAGACCAGTTGGGCTGAATGGCCTGTTTCTCTGTTGTACATTCTGTATAATTCTGTACAAGTCTTCAGGATAAATCAACACCTTAAGGAAAGGAAGAGATAAATTTTGGATAAAATAAGCAGCATTATTATAATCAATTTTACACTTTTGGTGCTTTTGACAGTTTGGAAGAAATCAAAGCATCTGTTCCTATGAAATTTGGATAGATATTTCCTATGGTTGTAGAATCCCTGACAGTGAATTCTAAATATCAGCCATTAATTATAAATCCTTCCTTTTACAGATTTACCACTATTTAAAGTCACTGTATTTGCGTTATAAATTTAATCAACTATTTAGGCAGGTTCACACAGCCACATCTGTGAATATTTCATCTGCCTCAAATGACATTCACATAAAACTTGTGTCAAATTTTTCAACAGTGCTTGTCAGATTCATATTTAATTACCTGTTTCCAAAATTCTTACTTTCTCACTTACTTTCTGCTCATGTCTGTGTCTGTATCTCTTTTTCTCATTCTGTCTCTCTCACTCTGTCCCTCTTCCTTTCTTGCTGTCCTTGCCCTCTCTGTTGCTCTCTCTGACTCCTACCTCTCTGTCTCTCACACCCTCTGTCTCCCTCCTGCCCTCTCTCCTGCCCTCCCCCGTCCCTTTTTCTGTACCTCCATCTGTATGCCTTGCTCTCTGTTCTTCACTCTCTCGCTATCCCTCATTCCCTGCTCCTGTCTCTTTATATCTCAATCTGTCCCTTTCTCTCTCTCTCTGTCTCCGACCCCGGCTCTCAGTTTATGTCTCTCTGTCAGGATGCCTGCTTTTCTCTGAGCCTCCCTATATCTCTGCCTCCCTCTCGATCTCTCTCTTTTTGTCTCCCTTTTTCTCAGCCCTCTGTTTCTGTCTTCTCCTTTCTGCCTCGCCCTATCTCTCTCATTCTTCCTGTCTCTCCGTCTCTTTCTCTGATCTTTCACTTTGTCTCCCACTCAGACAGAGTGAAAGAGGCAGAGAAAGAGAGGGAGAGACAGAAGATGAGATAGGGAGGGGGAGATAAAGAGACAGAGGGGGATACTTTATCTCCCCCTCCCTATCTCGACTTCTGTCCCTTTGTCTCTTTGTCTTGCTCTTTCTTTGCTTCCGCCTCCCCATCATCCTCCCTCCCTGTCTTTCCCTTTCCCTCGTTCTCTTCCCTATTTCTCTTTGTCTGTCTCACTCTCTGCCTCTATCTTTCTCTTATCTCCTTGTCTCAAAGAATGATAGTGTTTTACAGTGCAGAAAGAGGCCCTTTGGCCCATTGTGTCTGTGCCAGCCATCAAGCACCTATCCATTCTAATCCCATTTTCCAGCACTTGGTCTGTAGCCTTATATACTACGGTGTTTCAAGTGCTCATCTAAATACTTCTTAGATGTTGTGAGGGTTCCCGCCTCTACCACCCTTTCAGGGTGAGTTCCAGATTCCCAACACCCTCTGGGTGAAAAGGTTTTTCCTCACATCCCCTCGAATTCTCCTGCCCCTTTACTTAAATCTATGCCACCTGGTTCTTGACCTTCCACCAAGGGGAAAATTTCTTCCTATTTACACTATCTATGCCCCTCATAATTTTGTACACTTTGATCAGGTCGCCCCTCTGCATTCTTTGCTCTAAGGAAAGCAACCTCTCTTCATAGCTGAAACACTCCAGCCCAGGCAACATCCTGGTGAATCTCCTCTGCACCCACTCCAGTGCAATCATATCCCTCCTATAGACCAGAACTGCACACAGTTCTCCAGCTGTGGCCTTAGCAGTGTTTTGTACCGCTCCATCATAACTTCCCTGCTCTTATATTCTCTGCCTCGGTTAATAAGGGCTATAGTCTCTTTCTCTCTCTTTGCCTCTCTCTTCCTCTCTCTCTCTGTCTTTCTCTGGCTCTCTCTCTCAGCTTCCCTTTCTGTTTCAGCCTCTGTCTCCCTTCCGCCCTCCCTCTCTCTCTTTCTGTATCTCTATTCCAAAGGCTAAGGCAAAGAATGTGGAAAAATAAAGAACTTGCAAAGCATAAAGGCCCTCGAAGCACAGGGGTATCACCCCGCAGTGATCACCAGGGTAACCATCAACAATAACAGTTGCTAACCCTGTTAAAATGAATGGAGATGGAGCAAGTAGATGTAATACCCTTGCAGAAAAAGCGACATGCAAGTGGGGTGAGGTGCTGGCTTCACTCTCACTGCTCCCCCACCCAGAATCTCAGAATCTCTCCATGGGGGCTGATACAATGCGGAAGTGCACTAAGTACATGTTAATATGCTAATAAGATTAGCTTTGTGGCAGTACCCCCAATATATCATTAGTGGGGTGCAGGGACAATCCCAATGGGAATTCCGACCAGTGTAAAAGCTGTTTGGGAGTCCCATGGGATTCTCCAGCCCCTCCGCCATCCTTGCCCGGTGAAACCAGTGGCAGAAATTCTCCCCTGTGATTCTCCTCAGTGTTTATGTCTTATTCTCTGACTCCTTCTGTCTGTCACTCACTCCAGGCTATTTCCACTGTGAAGGAGTTTTATTGACCAAACATCAACAGTAGATAATTCAGCAGAATTTACTGCCACTCTTGAGTGCTGATTGTTATCGGCTTATTAAAGACCAATCCCAAGAAACTCTTAAAAGAATCCTGTTGTGGGAGAGGAAACATTTAATTTTAGCTCAAACCCAGTTGTCCTTGAGTTGAAAATAGATTAAAGCCCAGATCTCCAGCACGATGGGGAGCGGCTCCATGTGACAAAAAGGCGGAACTGCCTGAAAATAGTAAGTTCCTCCCTCAAACTGCACATTTTCATGGGGCAGGAATGGAGGCGATTTGCATTTCACACGTCACGGTTTATGGGAACAGCTGACCACTGACATCATCAGCTGCCTCCACGGAATTCGGATTTTGTGCAACCCAAAGTGAGCAAAAAATGCCCTGCGCCGGGATTCTCCGATCTCATACGCCCTACCCCCGCTGCCAGTGAGAATGGCGAATCTGGCACTCAGCCAAAACACCATTCACTGCAGCAAGACCGGAAAATCCCATCTGTGGGCGAGGTCAGAAAACTCTAGCCCTGGGAAGAGCAACTCTGAACTTTGTGGATTTGTTTGGATAGCCAGTGTACCCCTCGGGAGAGGTAAAGTACCCCTTTGGATCTAGTCTCACAGCATCTTTGAGGAGGTCACATGCTCTTTCTGGAGGTCAGGTGTTCTTCAGGGAGGTCACATGTCCTTTGGTGGACCTGCAAAGCAAGCGAGCTGGCATCAATGAATCGTGGGGGGTAAATGACAGGAGAAATGTAACTCACGTGAGGTTTGACTGCGTGTCTTGAGGGTTTCCACATTTGTCTGCTGCCCCGACTTTGCCCTCTGCCCAGGTGCCATCCTGCTCCTCTCTGCCCAGCTCAAGGGTTCTTTCCTCAAAGGGCGCAAAGCATCTGAACTCAGACATGACTCCAGTCGGCTCGAGTTTGTCCTGCAATGAGGCAGATGGGGAGGTGGTGTCCTGGCAGGTCAGCTGGTGATGAAGGCTGGTATGCGTGAGAGGTGAATGGGAGCGGGAATGTGAGGACCAGGCTGGGAGGGGGTGGGGGGAGTTGGGGGGGGGGGGGTGGTGGGGGGGGTGCTATAGGATGTAGGAGAGAGATCACTGTGCAAGGGTGAAAGGTGTGTGAAGGGTGCAGCATGAGACATGACTTACCATGGCTGCACGGGGAAGGTCATTCATTTCTTGCGGCACTAGTGCCCCATCCCCTTCTGCAGCGAGCTGGCACTCAGCATCGCTGCCACCGCCCCCCCCCCCCCCCCCCCCACCCCCCAGGCGAGGGTGGTGACCTTGGTTGATGGACGTGAGAATGTGGCCACAGGATGTCACATCTCTGCTCCACACCATCCAGGAGTTTGGTAAGGGCTTCCTCTGAAAAGCTGGGTGCTGAATTCCTGGCAGCCAGTCCCGCACTGCATCCGAAGAAGAAAGAGTTGAATTGGACTCCTCCCGAAGGCCGCTGCCCTCGACTTGACATGTATGCCCAAGCCATCAGGAGGTGCGTCAACACCAAATTCATCAGCCGCACTCACAAGACAGCCCCGAACATCACCCAAGCACAACGCAACGCCATCCACGCTCTCAAGACCAACCGCAACATTGTCATCAAACCAGCAGACAAAGGAGGGGCCATCGTCATACTGAACAGAACGGATTACTGCAAAGAAGTGTACCGACAACTGAACAACGAGGAACACTACAGACAGTTACCCGCAGATCCGACCAAAGAACACACCCGTCAACTCAACACTCTGATCAAGACCTTTGATCTGGACCTTCAGAACACCCTTCGTGCTCTCATCCCACGTACTCCCCGCGTTGGAGATCTCTACTGCCTCCCGAAGATACACAAGGCAAACACACCCGGCTGTCCCATCGTATCGGGCAATGGAACTCTGTGCGAGAGCCTCTCCGGCTATGTCGAGGGCATCCTGAAACTCATTGTACAAAGAACCCCCAGCTTTTGTCGTGACACGACGGACTTCCTACAGAAACTCAGCACACATGGAGCAGTTGAACCAGGAGCACTCCTCGTCACAATGGATGTCTCGGCACTCTACACCAGCATCCCCCATGACGATGGCATTGCTGCAACTGCCTCAGTACTCAATGCCGACAACTGCCAGTTTCCAGATGCAATTTTACAACTCATCCGCTTCATCCTGGACCACAACGTCTTCACCTTCAACAACCAGTTCTTCATCCAGACACACGGAACAGCCATTGGGACCAAATTCGCACCTCAATATGCCAACATCTTCATGCACAGGTTCGAACAAGACCACTTCACCGCACAGGACCTTCAACCGATGCTATACACGAGATACATCGATGACATTTTCTTCCTTTGGACTCATGTGAACAATCATTGAAACAACTATATGATGACATCAACAAGTTCCATCCCACCATCAGACTCACCATGGACTACTCTCCAAAATCGGTTGCATTCTTGGACACACGCATCTCCATTAAGGACGGTCACCTCAGCACCTCACTGTACCGCAAGCCCACGGATAACCTCACGATGATCCACTTCTCCAGCTTCCACCCTAAACACATTAAAGAAGCCATCCCCTCCGGACAAGCCCTCCGAATACACAGGATCTGCTCGGATGAGGAGGATCGCAACAGACACCTCCAGACACTGAAAGATGCCCTCATAAGAACAGGATATGGCGCTCGACTCATCGATCGACAGTTCCGACGCGCCACAGTGAAAAACTGCACCAACCTCCTCAGAAGACAAACACGGGACACGGTGGACAGAGTACCCTTCGTCGTCCAGTACTTCCCCGGAGCGGAGAAGCTACGGCATCTCCTCCGGAGCCTTCAACATGTCATTGATGAAGGCGAACATCTCGCCAAGGCCATTCCCACACCCCCACTTCTTGCCTTCAAACAGCTGCACAACCTCAATCAGACCATTGTCCGCAGCAAACTACCCAGCCTTCAGGAGAACAGTGACCACGACACCACACAACCCTGCCACAGCAACCTCTGCAAGACGTGCCGGATCATCAACACGGATGCCATCATCTCATGTGAGAACACCATCCACCAGGTACACGGTACATACATTTGCAACTCGGCCAACGTTGTCTACCTGATACGCTGCAGGAAAGGATGTCCGGAGGCATGGTACATTGGGGAGACCATGCAGACGCTACGACAATGGATGAATGAACACCGCTCGACAATCACCAGGCAAGACTGCTCTCTTCCTGTTGGGGAGCACTTCAGCGGTCACGGGCATTTAGCCTCTGATCTTTGGGTAAGCGTTCTCCAAGGCGGCCTTCACGACACACGACACCGCAGGGTCGCTGAGCAGAAACTGATAGCCAAGTTCCGCACACATGAGGACGGCCTCAACCGGGATCTTGGGTTCATGTCACACTATCTGTAATCCCCACAGCTTGCCAGGACTTGCAAAATCTCACTTGCTGTCCTGTCTGGAGACAATACACATCTCTTTAACCTGTGCTTAATGCTCTCTCCACTCACATTGTCTGTACCTTTAAGACTTGATTAGCTGTATTAGCATTGATTAGCTTGATTAGCATTCCAATCATTATTCTGTAAATTGAGTTTGTGTCTCTGTGTGCCCTGTTTGTGAGCACATCTCCCACTCCACCTGACGAAGGGATAGCGCTCCGAAAGCTAGTGGATTTGCTACCAAATAAACCTGTTGGACTTTAACCTGGTTTTCTTAGACTTCTTACTGTGTTTACCCCAGTCCAACGCCGGCATCTCCACATCATGTCCACGCCATTCCCTCGGCAGGGCTCGGGACAGGTGCTGGGGAATGCTGGGAAACTGGTTAAAAGAGGCCTCACTGATTTAAAAAATTATGTTTCCCCTGGGCGAACCAATCAGAGGAAAGCTGCCACAATGAGGAGTGATTCATGTGGGGGAGAATGGTGTTAAAGTTGGCTAATATTCAGTGAGATTTCCCGCCTTGGTGCCAGCAGGATTCTCACCGGGACTTGAGAAAATATAGGAAAAATCCTCCCATTGAAGGTCTGGGAGTTGGGTACAGGGGTATGTTGGCATGGCAGAGGGCAGGGGGGGCGGTTAGGTATGGGCAAAGATTTGCCTGGAGGGTATAAAGGGATCAAGGAGGGTGGGTATAGGGCAGGAGGCGACATGGATGAGGCATGGAGAGTGTGTGGGGATGTGGGGGGGCTTTGAGGGGGTTGCCAGGGAGGTGAATGGAGATGAGGAGGGTGTGAGGGGATGTCAGAGGCGTGAGTGGGGGTGTGAGAGAGTGTGAGGGGATGAGGGGTGTGAGGGGGTGAGAGGGGGAGGTGAGGGGGGTATGAGAGTGTGAGAGGGTGTGAGTGGGGTGAATGGCGGTGAGGGGGGTCAGAGGGGGTGTGAGAGGGTGTCAAGGGGTGTGAGGAGGTGAGTAAGGTGCGAGAGGGTGTGAGGGGGTATGAGAGAGTGTGAGTGGGGTGAATGGCTGTGAGGGGGGTCAGAGGGGGTGTGAGGAGGTGAGTAGGGTGCGAGAGGGTGTGAGGGGGCAAGCATGAGGACTGCAGGAATGCTCCATGCTCTTTTATTCATTGTTGGAGACAGTGTCAGAGCCCCAAGCCACACCTCCCCCTCCCCCCCCCCCCCCCCCCCCCCCCCCCCGCCCCCTCCAGCCTCACCCTAATCTCGCCCCCACCCTCCAGACTGAAACTCCAAAGTCCGGGCAGATATTTGAAAAGTCGGGTTCACCCCCCGCCAGAATTCTCCTGACTCTGCACACCGGAGAAATTCAAGGAGAAGAATCCAGGCCTAAGATTTGGGTGCGCCGTGTTATTCTGGGAATCAACCTCTGGGAAAGTGGAGTCATTTTGGTTTTGAGTGATTGTTCAGCAGTTATCGAGGGGAGGAGAGAGCGGCGCTGGGCCTGAGGGCATGGACTAAATCCAGCTTGTATTCAGCGCTGTGTCAGGCTGCTTGCGTGCAACAAGAGGCAGCTGGTTGGACAGGCAAAGGAGCAGTGAATGATTCAGCTCCCACTCAGTGGGGAGGCTGTGATGGAGGTCACTTGCCTGAATGAAGAAACCTTGCAGGAAAAGTCAAATATCTGCTCTACACTCCAAGATTTCAGAGAAAGATATCAACAGAAAAATTTACACTTGCCTTTTGTCAGGAATTCTGGATTTAACTCATTCTGAATTGTCCAATACAAACCAAGCTCAGATTGAAATGAGAAGATCAAGCTGTTTTCAGGCAGCCCACTGAATACAATGCTTGACTTATCGATTGAGACTCACCCAACTGCGAGCCAGAGAATAAAAACAGCTTTATTTCCATCTGAATATCACCAGCAAGATTCTGGCCCCATAAAAACTCCGAGGGAGGAAGAGGGCACGGTGGGTGTGGGGGGTGCGGGGTGAGGGGGGCGGGGGGGCTGCGGGGGAGGGTGGGTGGATTTACAGGCAGGAGATCTGGAACTTTGGCTCTATTTAGTGGTAAGACCTCTTTCAGAGTGACATTGGGCCAGAATGCAGTCATCACCAGGAGGCGTGAGGGGGTTGAGTGGGGGAGTGAGGGGGCGGTGGGGCTCTGAGGGGGTGTGAGGTGGACAGAGTGGGGGGGGCGGGGAGAGCGGGATGTGGGGCAGCAGGAGAATTTAACATGGGGGTGGAGATGAGGGGGTTGGGAAGTCTAACAAGCGGAATGGGGGAGTCGGATATGACGGGAATGGGGGGTCGGATATGAGGGGAATGGGGAGTCGGATATGAGGGGAATGGGGGAGTCATAGAATCATAGAATCATAGAAACCCTACAGTGCAGAAGGAGGCCATTCGGCCCATCGAGTCTGCACCGACCACAATCCCACCCAGGCTCTACACCCACACATTTACCCGCTAATCCCTCTAACCTACGCATCTTAGGATTCTAAGGGGCAATTTTTAACCTGGCCAATCAACCTAACCCGCACATCTTTGGACTGTGGGAGGAAACCGGAGCACCCGGAGGAAACCCACGCAGACACGAGGAGAATGTGCAAACTCCACACAGACAGTGACCTGAGCCGGGAATCGAACCCAGGACCCTGGAGCTGTGAAGCAGCAGTGCTAACCACTGTGCTACCGTGCCGCCCCGGAATGGGGGGTCGGATATGAGGGAAATGGGGGGTCGAATATGAGGGGAATGGAGGGTCGGATATGAGGGAAATGGGGGGTCGGATATGAGGGGAACGTGAAGAAGGATTCAGGACTTCCGTACTTTGGACAGACTGGAGATCAGAAATTGTCCCGCAACGTCAGCGTCCAATTGCTGCACCCCCTCCGCCCTCACCACCACCCCCCTCCCCCCCACCCCCACCCCCCAACCCCCGAACAGCCGCTTCCAATACCCCCAGTGTCTGAATTGGCAGATTTATTCAGAGGGTGCAAATTAATGCCGGGTTTTGATAAAGACGGGAGGAAGTCAATTCCACCACAAGAGGGCTGGTAACAGAGATATGGGAATTGAGAATGGGACCATTGGGGTAAATCTCCTCTGCAAGGCCTTGTGACCTTTCCCAAAGCTCCCAGGAGTGGCGTCTATACCCTGCGTTTTTCACATTCATTCTTTCAGGGATGTGTCACTGGCTGGGCCAGCATTTATTACCCATCCCTAATTGCCCCTGAGAAGGTGTTGGTGAGCTGCCATCTTGAACCACTGCCGTCTGTGTGATGTAGGTACACCCACAGCGCTGTTAAGGAGTGAGCTAAAGCCTAACCAGTGATTTAGAAAGGTTGAGTACAATTTCCTTGCATTTATTCCAGTTTACAGTGAAACTCCATCAGCCAGGTTTGTGAGATTTTTTTCTATTATTAGCAGTGGAGTCCCCTTCAGCTTTCAACTTTAATGTCAAAGCAATCCCTTCCCGGTACACACAGTGAACTCAAGAAGGGGTTGGCTTGCTGTGCATCACTCTGTCTGTTCAGTGTATACACTCCACGCTGCGCTAGAGGCAGCATTCCAGATATTGTGGGCTGCTGGACAGGTATTGGCTGGAACTTGTCCAGTTTCCAACAAATCTGTTCACTTGGTCATTATTGCTTTGTTTTAGTTTGATTAACATCCACAAAGATGTTGCTTTGTTTGTTTTTTTTGTGTATCTGGTGCAAAAAGCTGCATATGTTCCAATGGATTGAATTTAGAAAAACCGTTACATTCTTTTCTGCACCGTAGAAGAGTGACAGACTGCAAGATAAACTAAAAATAAATGCATTTTATTCTGTCTATTTCGTGTTAGAGTTTAACAGATGTTGGGAATTCTGCCTCGAGTAACTCATATCCTGACTCCCCAAAGCCTGTCCACCATCCACAACGCACAAGCCAGGAGTGTGATGGAATACTCTCCACTTGCCTGGATGGGTGCAGCTCCAACAACACTCAAGAAGCTCGACACCATCCAGGACAAAGCAACCCGCTTAATAAAGTACCCATTGCTTCTCCTTTGATTTGGAGAAAGTGGGATGAGGTAAAGGAGAAGTTGTTGAGAGATAAAACGTGTCTCTTTACCACCCACCAGGTACACGGTACATACTCTTGCAACTCGGCCAACGTTGTCTACCTGATACGCTGCAGGAAAGGATATCCCAAGGCACGGTACATTGGGGAAACCATGCAGACGCTATAACAATGGATAAATGAACACTGCTCGACAATCACCAGGCAAGAGTGTTCTCTTCGTGTGGGGGAGCACTTCAGCAGTCACGGGCATTCAGCCTCTGATCTTCGGGTAAGTGTTCCCCAAGGCAGCCTTCACGACACACGACAACACAGAACCACTGAGCAGAAACTGATAGCCAAGTTCCGCACACATGAGGACAGCTTCAACCAGGATCTTGGGTTCATGTCACACTATCTGTAACCCCCACGACTTGCCTGGACTTGCAAAATCTCACTAACTGTCCTGGCTGGAGACAATACACATCTCTTTAACCAGTGCTTAACCCTCTCTCCACTCACATTGACTGTACCTTTAAGACTTGATTACCTGTAAAGACTTGCATTCCAACCATTATCTTGAAAATTGAGTCTGTATCTATGTATGCCCTGTTTGTGAACACAGCTCTTCACTCACCTGATGAAGGGGCATCGCTCCAAAAGCTTGTGTTACCAAATAAACCTGTTGGACTTTAACCTGATGAAGGGGCATCTCCACATCAGCTGTACCTATCAGACATGGACTGCAGCGGTTCAAGAAGGCAGCTCATCACCACCTTCTCAAGGGTAATTAGGGATGGGTAATAAATGCTGGCCTAGCCAGCGACGCCCACATCCTGTGAACAAATAAACCAAAATGTTTGTATATATGTTCCATGCTTTTAGCTTGTGAGACATGTGATGGATTTTAATGTCTGTAAACTTGAACTCATGCCAAACTGCCCTTACACTATCTCACACCAACTCTCCTTCATCCCTCTCCCCCAGAGCTAGCTGCCCTACACTGGCTCCAAGTCTGGCAACACCATGATTTTAAAATCCTTTCATGGTCTCACCACTCCCCATCTCAGTAACCTTCTCCAGCCTTAAAACCCTCCAAATTTCTCCGAAACAGGCCTGCGTTCCTTCGCCCCAGCGTAATGGCCTAGATCCAGCCAGGCCTGAATACCCTATGTGCCTCTTTCTCCTTTCACCAGTCACCTGTCCTGACGCCTTGTGTATTCAGTGTCAAATTATGCTTGTTAGTTGTTAATGTGCAGTGTCTTGGGGCATCTCAAGGCGAAAGATAAAAATAAACTGTTTTTTTGGAGACAATTCATATAGAAGATTATAGTAATTCTATATATTATACAGATAAACACAAATACTCTGAAAAATCTCTATTGACAAAGAAGAGAAAGGTAAAAAATTGTGGAATATTGATTAGGTTTTGAAGGCAGTTGGTGAGTGTGAAGGAATTATCAGAGAGGAATGATTGGAGAGTTGGATGCTTCTAGAAGGCACTGTATTACAAATCAGAACAAGTTATACTGACAATGCGCAGATCAATGGGAGGCAGCTTTTGAGTTATGGTGTGCAATTTTGGTGACCCTTACTCAAGAAGCTTGTAGCTGTATTGGAAAGGGTTCAGAGAAGATTGATGGTTAATGATTTTCCTGCTAAAGTGTTTGCAAATCCTTTAACCCGTTAATTGTTTCTCTGTGTTGGCTGTGTCAGACGATTCTCTCCTCTCACCTACTCTATTTCTTTATTTCTTCTAAACTTACTGAATGCATACTCATCCTTTCACCTTTTGTTCCGATTAGACTGCACTTCAGAAATATCACAATTTGCTATTCTTATTCCCAGATGCTGATTGGCCAGTTCAGTTTCCGAGAGCAGGAGAAGTTCATTGTGCCGATATCATCCTTTTCCTTTTCTATTTCAGTCTCCCGAGAACATTAATGATTTGATGTCTTATTTTTTTAAAGAGCTATATGAACATTTTGTCAGGAAGGGGATTGAGAGTTGCAGAAATATTAATACTAATTAATTTATTACTTTCAGGAATGGTGCAGAAAGACATTATGGTGGCACAGTGGTTAGCACTGCTGTCTCACAGCGCCAGGGAACCAGGTTCAATTCCCGGCTTGGGTCGCTGTCTGTGTGGAATCTGCACGTTCTCCCCGTGTCTGCATGGGTTTCCTCCGGGTGCTCTGGTTTCCTCCCACACTCCAAAGATGTGCGGGTTAGGTTGATTGGCCATGCTAAATTGTTCATTAGTGTCAGGGGGACTAGTAGGTTAAATATGTGGGGTTACGGGAATAGGGCCTGGGTGGGATTGTGGTCGGTGCAGACTTGATGGGCCGAATGGCCTCCTTCTGCACTGCATGGATTCTATGAGAAGGAACGCAGGTTGTACTTTCCCATCTTTGTATGGCAGCATGCAACATTCCTCTGGGTTTGACATTTCCACAGAAAAGGAAAACATGCATTTAAATAGTGCCTTTGTGAAATTTGCAGCCCCAGATTTGACTCCCTCTCCTTTGCCGGTGCTGTTCTGTCACACTGAGCCTTGAAGTAGCTTGTGTCCTGATGGAGCAGATAAAGCAGGGCGGTCCACAGCCTTCTCCCCCTGCCAAAGGGTACATTGCTGCAGCTTGAAGAAGGCAGTGCCGGCACAGTTAGCTTGGTGCTGGACTTCCTCATCGATGGTGGTCCCTTAGGAGAGGTAGCAGCTGAGATATGGTCATCCAAGGTGACCTCCCACCTGGCGTCAGTATTCAGTATCATGTGGACGGGAGGTTTTCCAACCTCGGCTGCTCCCGGGCAAAAACAAAATTGATCACCTTCGACATCCACATCAGTCTCGATCCTGTTCTCAAGCTGAGACAGTTATGGCGTCTCTCCCATGATGGAACTCACCTGATCCATGGACCTGACTCCAAAATGTCTGAGGATTGATGGAAAACATCTTGACTTCTTTAAAAAGCAATCAGATCAATCCAAGTTTCTGGTCATTGCCCCCACTCCCAACACAGAGCCCCAGCTCCTACTGCCTGGATTCCCAGTCATTCTACCATGACAGGGGCCTTGAGACGTGCCAAATGGGTTATGTAAAGGCTGTGATTTCCCCTTAATGCTGTGAACTTTGACCTGGTTGGTGCTAAAGGTCACCGGTGGATGTGTGAATCCTGTCATTCATCCCGTGGGAGGAGAAGACCAGGGTTAAAGGACTTGGGAATAATAACTTAAACAAAATCTGAAATGTTGATAGAAAATGGATAACGCGCTATACAATGCAAGTCATGATGAGATCAGCAGCTGATGGAATAATGACAGGTTAGTTTATCGGATCTGACCACGTCTCTCCATTGTCCCATTTTACCATTTATTAAATCCCATTTAGATTTAATATAACTTGCAAAAAAAAATCCAGAAGGGAGATGAGGAGAATTGTTTTTATGGAGTGAGTTGAGTTCTGGAATGTTCTGCCTGAGTGGAAGCAGTTCCATAACACCATAAGACATAGGAGCAGAATGAGGCCGCTCGGCCCATCGAGTCTGCTCTGCCATTCAATCATGGCTGATATTTTTCTCATCCCCATTCTCCTGCCTTTTCCCCATAACCCTTGATCCCCTTATTAATCAAGAACCTATCTGTCTCTGTCTTAAAGTAATCTGTGAGTAATCTTCAAAAGTAAGTTAGATGAATATTCAAAGGGAAAGCTTTCACATTCTCATGGGGAAGGAGCAGGGGATGGGACTCACTAAACAGCTTTTCCCAAAGAGTCAGGGACAGGCACGATGGGCCGAATGGCGATCTGTGCTGTATCATAGATTCATAGAATCCCTATGGTGCAGAAGGAGGCCATTCAGCCCATCAAATCTGCACCAACCACAATCCCACCCAGGCTCTATCCCTGCAAGCCCTCATATTTACCCTGCTAATCCCCCTGACACAGTAAGAAGTCTCACAACACCAGGTTAAAGTCCAACAGGTTTATTCGGTAGCACAAGCCACTAGCTTTCGGAGCGCTGGTCCTTCATCAGATAAGCGTGAAACTTGATGTCTGTGTCGATATGCGCGATCTTCTTGGAGATCCTCTCCACTTGGAGCCGGCGGTTTGCGATGGCCAAACTGTCGGCTCCAAGTGGAGACGATCTCCAAGAAGATCGCGCATATCGACACAATCCCCCTGACACCAGGGTCAATTTAGCATGGCCAATCCACCTAACCTGCACATCCTTGGACTAAATTCCACAATTCTCTGAGATTCATTCATTTAGCTGGAGTCAGTTACAATCTCCTTGACATAACAGCAAAATTAGCCAATTTTTGTCAGGAATCTGCTCAGACACCAATCTGAATCCTAAATTTCCAACCCAGCAGAGATTGAGAGGCATGCCTATGACAGGTTGTTTGATACGATCGTATTTTATTTTTCTCTTCCACTTGCTAATTGACCTGATGGGTGTTTAAACGTTACCCTGCAGCCTGGTATAATACAGCATTTGAATCTTCATTCATTTGAATACCAACACAAACAGGTGCTTTTTATAACACATTTTCATGAATATTCTAGTGGCTTGTGCCATTTACCTCTGTTAATCCATTAGAACAATTAACTGACTCATGCGTGTAATTCTTAATATGATGGAGAGTTTCCCTTATGATCTATTAAGTGCCTGTGTGGGTTTTTAATTGTTTATGGGATGCATGTGATAAACCTGCCAATTTATTTGAGTTTTTTTTTCTTTTGCCAGTTTTCGCCGATACATTCTCCTCTTCTCTACATGCCCAGTAAATGCTGCCGCAGATACCAACAGCCGAAGGTAAATCTAACGCAGAAAGAAAGAACTGGTATGAATTTAAAACCTTTCACAACCTCGCAATGTCCCAACACACTTTCCAGCCAACAAAGTATTTTTGAAATGCAGTGACTATTATAATATAGGATGGTTGGTGGCAAGATCCCACAAACAGCAATAAAACAAATGACCAGATCATCTACTTTAGGAGTTGGTGAAGGGATAAATCTTAGCCTGGGTGCTGACGACCTTCTGTTTGAAATTGTGCCGTGGAATTCTTTACATCCGGTTTCATGGGCAGTCACTGGGCAGGATCTTACCGCCTCGCTCATCCCGAAACCGTAACATCCCGCCCGTGGTCAACGGATCTTCCCATGGTCCGCCCCTACCCCACTCCCATTCCCGTGGCGGGCGGGGTGGTAAAATTCTGACCTGTACCTCAATCTAATGGGCAGGATTCTCTGACCTTGCCCGCGGCTAGGATTATCCAGTCTCGCTGCTGTGAATGGAGATTTGGCTGAACGCCAAATTCTCCATTCTCGCCGGCAGCGGTTGCGACCATTCTCGCTGGCAGAATTCCAACCAATATCTCACACAAAGGACGGCATGTTTTGACATATGTGTGTGAAAGGTACTATGTAAATGCAAGTTGTTGTTGTGGATGAATTGTTGGAAATCGATCATGATGATTAGTAAACATCTCCATAGCGATTGGACAACCAGGAACGGATCTTCATAAAAGCAAATTACTGCGGAGGCTGGAATCTGAAACCAAAAGAGAAAATGCTGGAAAATCTCAGCAGGTCTGGCAGCATCTGTAAGGAGAGAAAAGGCTTTGACAAAGGGTCATCTGGACTCGAAACATCAGCTCTTTTCTCTCCTTACAGACGCTGCCAGACCCGCTGAGATTTTCCAGCATTGGATCTTCTGCCTTTTCTAACCTGTGTCATCAATGTGTTTCTCCTTCAAAAAAGAAAGGCTTGACTGGTAATAAATAAATTCAAATTAAAATTTAAAATATACATCCCACAAACGGAAAATGCAAATATAATAATATTATTATAGACATCTATAAAACATTAGGTGTAGGTTAGGAGGATTAGTAATTATGGTAAATGCCTGGGGTTGCAGCAGGATGTGGGTGGGCCTGGATGAGATGAGTAAGTCGGAGAGTTGGCACAGACTCAATGGGCCGAATGGCCTCCTTCTGCACAGTAGGGATTCTATGATTCTATGATTTTAGACCTTGCAGTTCCCAATTGCCACAAAATACTTTACGATTACCAGCAGTTATCACATTTGTTTTTTGTTTTTATACTTTTCCAATTCAATCAAATCAAGTCCAATTCAGAGTCTCAACAAGTTGAGACGTTTCCGATCCAGGCTGACAAGACAGGGCATGCAACCCTCTACCCTGTCTTGGGCCTGATCTACATGAGCCAAGCTGATTGGAGTAGGCGGAGGTTTCCTCCTCCAAGGCTTGATCTCATTTGCATCTTAGCCAAAAGGCCGAGATGCCGCTTTTAAAAATTGCTTCATATGAAAATGAAACTTAAATGCAACCCAATGACCTCAACCAAGTGCAGCATCAGCAGACCACACTTGATCTTGGCCAAAAGGCCGAGAAGCGATCTCCTTCCAGGGCCACCTGGGCACAGATACTGAAGACAAATCAGATAGATTTTGGCCTTTTATCTTCGAACAATCCCTCTGTCCCTGCGAGGGAAGGGAATCAACAATGCGCAAGGGCTTGGAATAGTTCACTTCAGTAAGGACATGAAAGGGAAACAGCATCATTCAGTGGCCACACAAAGAGCTACAGTTGTGGGATAAAAGCAAACAAAGTGAAAAGAATGTTGAAAATAAGGCAACTTGATCTTTTGATCCTTTGAAATAACAGCCTCCTGAAGAGTGTTTATCTATTGTATTAGCTTCATTGCTGTTCTATTTACTAACTGGGAAATTTACTATTAATCTGTAACAAAGAAATAAATAAATATTGACATGTAAGCAGTTCATCCCTTAATTATAGAAGATCAGGAGTGTGGATTTATGACCCAATAAGCTCTTTGCTATTTCTGTATCAGTAAGCTGTTCCGAACATATTCTTGAAGTTGGTCCATACCTGCAAACCTACTGTTTCATGAGTATTTATTAAAGATCATCTATACTTTGCTCTGAAAGCACTTAGAGCAGAATTCTCCCATCTCAGGCTAAGTGCCGCGTGGGGACAGGGAATGATTCCCATTGCAGAGGCTGACAGGAAAACACGGCATAGCTTCCAACCCTGATCTCTTTAATTATTAAACCGGGTGTTTTGTGCTGTAGTCTGATGTGGGCAGGCTTGATGGTGCATAATCCTAGAATCACAGAACCGCTACGGTGCAGAAGGAGGCCATTTGGCCCATCAAGCCTGCACCGACTCTCGGCAAGAGCCTAATCACTCGCTCTATCCTCCTCATCCCATGCATTTACCATGACTAATTTGCCTCAACCTATGAATCTTGGGACACTAAAGGACAATTTAGCATGGCCAATCCACCTAACCTACATCTGGAGGAAACCCATGCAAACATGGGGAGAATGAGCAAACTCCACACAGTCACCGAAGACTGGCATCGAACCCGGGTCCCCGACGCTGTGAGGCAGCAGTGCTAACCACTGTGCCACCGTGCCGTCATAACCAGAAAGGCACCCGGAACCCCGACCGTCAGCATCGTTTGCCAAGATGTCAGGAAGGACAGCGCAGGGTCAAGCCTCTAGGTTCAGTGACACCTTCATCATCAGCCATAACCTTGCCTGGAGCTAGTGGGAAGTGGAAGAGGATAGCTCCACACTGCTTGAGGCCTCACAGCACTCACTGACACCCTCCATCCACTCAGGTACACCCACTGCGGGGCTAGTTCAGGTGGAGTTGCACAATCGTGTGGTCACCGCGTGGACACATGTCCACAGCAGGAGGAGGCAGGTTCAGCCCAGCTCTCTGGTTCTCGGAGGACAGCTGGGGAAGAGACATCTGTGAGCTTTGAGTCTAAAGACCAGCCTCTGGAATCGGCCTTCCAACACAGGATGGAGAGTCAGCAAGAGGCGGAGCAATATCAGACAGAGCTGTTGGAGGCCATTAACAGAGCGACGCGCGAACCAGAGGGGTCAGTCTGCCTGCTCTTTGAAATGGTCCATTGAGGTGTCCACGGGGAGGTTGGTAGACGTCATGGAGACCCTTGTGCAGCAGAATGCAGAGATGCATGCAGACACCCCTACAGCCTGTGACCCCTGCAGCCTGTGACCTCTGCAGCCTGTAACCCCTGCAACCTGTGACCCCTACAACCTGCGACCCCTACAGACTGTGACCCCTGCAGCATGTGACCCCTACAGTCTGTGACCTCCACAGCCTGTGATCCCGACAGTCTGTGACCCCTGCAGCCTGGTTTGCTGTGTTGAACCTGTGGAAGGGTTTTGGTTTGATTGGAACATTTTAGATATATTTGTTAAGGGTTATACATTATTGTGATTGTTTTGTTTTTGTTTGTAATTGATAAAAGTTATTGCTAGTTTTCTTTCGATACATGTTAACTATATTCTTCAATAAACTTTGTTTGATAAAACCTGGGTTATTCGAATCGTACCTGAGGTGAAACATATCATGCTTATCCGAACCAAATTCAAAGTGCAAAACTTACGATCCAGGTGAGCTCCACAAAATACTTTGGAGTTTCTGACCTGAACCATAACAAGTAACACACCCATTGTTCCACTGTACCCCCATTATTCTCTCTCCATTGGCCTGGTACATTTATAACACCTGTCCACAGGTGTTATATACTTTCTCTAACATGAACTAACATTTAACCTCAAAGGAAAGGTTCTGCATAAAAACCTCTCATTACATAAAGGTTAATCAAGCAACATTGCAGACGATGCATTCATTTCAACATCTCCATTGGTCAAAACTGCTGCCTTTAAAAAACATCAACTGTTCCCTTTCCTGTTCCAGAACCATTATGTCTGATGGTCATTTGATGATATTTAGCCAATTTAGTCTATCTCGTCATCAAATCCCTCCACAGATATTGCCTCAGGGAACTATGTGTAAATGCTCTCCATCTCATTCCTGCTCTCTCACTCCATTATCCTGTAATATTCTAATGCAATAGTGAGGTGCAATCAGCTCACTCTTGTGATTATCTTGCTTAGTCTAAAGGATTGCCTACTGTGCACCCGTCACTAGTGTCACCCTGTGTGACCTCAAAGCCCAGCGATTAATTGTTCTCCACCTCGCCCTTCCAGCTGTGAGCCTTTGAGGCTGAGTGTTGGAGATCTGTGGGGCGAGAGATTCAATCTAGATCTCGCCAGTCTGTGGTGTCCTGCGTTGTGACTGTAGCTCACTATAAAATAAGACTTGCATTTATATAACAAATTTTATGACTTTGGAACATCCCAAACTGTCTCACAGTGAAGTGCTTTCGAAGTGCAGTCACTGTTGCGATGAGGGAAATGGAGCAGTCAACTCTCACACAGCAACTCCCACAAACATTGATATAATAATGAGAGGATATTAAAGAACAAAGAACAGTACAGCACAGGAACAGGCCCTTCGGCCCTCCAAGCCTGAGCCGATCATGATGCCTGCCTAAACTAAAACCGTACGCACTTACGGAGTCCGAATCCTTCCATTCCCATCCTATTCATGTATTCATCTAGTTGCCCCTTAAATGCTGCTATCGTACCTGCTCCCACCACCTCCCTGGGCAGTGCGTTCCAGACACTCACCACCCTCTGTGTAAAAAATCTTGCCTCGTACATCTCCTTTAAACTTTTCCCCACGCACCTTAAACCTACGTCCCCGAGTACTTGACTTTTCTACCCAAGGAAAGAGCATCTGTCCATGCCACTCATACTCTTGTAAACCTCTATCAGGTCACCCCTCAACCTTCATCGTTCCAGTGAGAACAAACCGAGTTTATCCAACCTCCCCTCATAGCTAATACCCTCCAGAGCGGGCAACATCCTGGTAAACCTCTTCTGAACCCTCTCCAAAGAATCCACATCCTTCTGGGAGCGTGGCGACCAAAATTGTACACAATATTCTAAATGAGTCCGAACTAAGGTTCTGTACAGCTGCAGCATGACCCGTCAATTTTTATACTCAATGCCCTGACTGATGAAGGCAAGCATGCCGTATGCTTTCTTGACTACCTTATCTACCTGCATTGCCACTTTCAGTGATTGGTGGACATGTACGCCCAGATCTCTCTGCCTAAGGGTTTTACCATTTACTGTATAATTCCTACATGTATTGGACCTTCCAAAATGCATTACCTCACACTTGTCCAGATTAAACTCCATTTGCCATTTCTCCGCCCAAGTCTCCAACTGGTCTATATCTTGCTGTATCCTCTGACAATCCTTTTCACTGTTGCAACTCCACCAATTTTTGTGTCGTCTGCGAACTTACCAATCAGACCAGCTACATTTTCCTCCAAATCATTTATATATACAAAGGTCCCAGAACTGATCCCTGTGGAACACCGCTAGTCACAGCCTTCCATTCAGAAAAGCACCCCTCTACTGCTACCCTCTGTCGTCTTTGGCCAAGCCAGTTCTGTATCCATTTTGCCAGCTCACCTCTGATCCCATGTGACTTCACCTTTCGTACCACTCTATCATGGGGTACCTTGTCAAAGGCTTTACTGAAGTCCATGCAGACAACATCCACTGCCGTTTTTATGATGCTAATAGGGGTGCAATCATTGCCCAGGTCACTAGGGAGAACCCTTCTGGTCTCCTTTATAGTTGTACCACAATCACTTTTACATCTACACAAGAGGACAGATGAGGTCTTGGTATCATTGTTGTATCCTAAGGCTAACGCTCTGGTCCGATTCTCCCATCCTGATGCGGACGGTTTTTGGTGTGTTGGGTTGGGAGAATCGCGTGCCGACCATTTCGCAGGATTCCCACCACCGGAGAGCAGGCGCAGTCAAGACTGCGCTGGGAACCGGCGGGAAGATCAGCTAAGTGATTTAAATCTGTTTTTAATGTTATTTAAATGTCATTATCAGGACTGGGACTGAATTCTCCGGGCCCGATACGGTCTCCCACCCTCCCAGGAGTATTTCACTCCAGCGAGGTTTAAGTAGCTCCCCACATTCGGGGAACTAGTGGGAGACCCCGTTGGAGTGAAGGGGGGGGCAATAGGGGCCCCCCAGAGGGTCAGGGGTGCGTGTTGGTGCCCCCGGGCATGGGCACCCTGGCAGTGCCAGCCTGTGCCCCCTGGCACTGCCCAAGGGGCAAAGTGTCCATGCCCAGGGGGCACTTTGGCACTGCCCGAAGGGCAGTACCAAGGGGTCGGGGCTTATTGCGGGTGGGGCTTAGGGGCGATCGGTGGGGGTGCAGTGTCCCACTGCCACCCTGATGGGGATCGGTCGGGGCTGGAGGGACATCCAGTGATTGGGGCGGGCTGATGGGGGGTTCTGCTTCCCTGGGGGGGGTCTGCCTGTTGGGGGTGGGGTTTGCCTGCCAGGAGGGGGTCTGCCTGGAGAGGAGCATCTCTGCTGGGGGAGGGAGAGGGGGGTTGGATCGTGGCTGGCCTGGGAATGGTCGTGGGGGCTACGATTGGGCTGTGGGGGTGGGGGGGGGGGGAGGGTGGGGGCTGAAGGGGCAGCACTGCCAGGGTCCTGGGCTGGCCAGGGATTGAATCGTGATCAGGCCGTGAGGGGGTCTGGAGGGGCAGCACTACCAGGGTCCTGGGCTGGCCAGCGATCGAGTGGCCAGCAAACAGGAGTCTGACAGTTCGGGGCCATTGTGAACTGTCAGTCTCCGGTGTGAATAGACCCCACCCCCTGAGCTTTTAATGATATTCATAATTGTGACCTTTGCATTGCACAGAGTGTGGGAGATTCGAGTCTGAACTCCCACTGAAAAAACAATCGTGACTTAGACCAGTTTTCCTGCGAATTTAGCACTTAGGATGTTTTTGGGGAGAATCGGGCCCTCAGAATTGCTCCGTACTGTCCAGCCTAGAGGTGGTGCCCACATTTCTAGTTTGGGGGCTTGATCACATGACCTTCTAACTCATTGCTGAGAGAGTGCTGCCCACATTCTCAATGCCTCCAATTGATTATTTGTTAATTGTAACTTTCCTTGTTACACATTTCCATAAATGAGACTCTGAAAGGACTGATTCCACTGGGAAAGGATGTGTAGATAGTTTGAGTCATGTTGAGATCAAAAAGGAAGAGGTATTGGGGTTCTTGAGAAACATCAAGGTAGACAAGTCTCCAGGGCGTGATGGGATATACCCCAGAATACTGAGAGAGGCAAGAGAGAAAAATGCTGGAGCCTTGAGAGAAATCTTTGTATCCTCTTGGGTACAGGGGAGGTCCCAGAGGATTGGAGAATAGCCAATGTTGTTCCTTTGTTTAAGAAGGGTAGCAAGAATAATCCAGGTAATTACAGGCCGGTGAGCCTTACATCAGTGGTAGGGAAATTATTGGAGAGGATTCTTCGAGACAGGATTTATTCCCACTTGGAAATAAGTGGACGTATTAGTGAGAGGCAACATGGTTTTGTGAAGGGGAGGTCATGTCTCACGAACGTGATCGAGTTTTTCGAGGAAGTGACGAAGATGATTGATGAGGGGAGGGCAGTGGATGTTGTCTACATGGACTTCAGTAAGGCCTTTGACAAGGTATCTCATGGCAGACTGGTGCAGAAGATGAAGTCGCATGGGATCAGAGGTGAGCTGGCGAGGTGGATACAAAACTGGCTCGGTCAAAGAAGACAGAGGGTAGCAGTGGAAGGGTGCGTTTGTGAATGGAGGGCTGTGACAAGTGGCATTCCTCAGGGATCAGTGCTGGGACCTTTGCTGTTTGTAATATATATAAATGATTTGGAGGAAAATGTAACTGGATTGATTAGTAAGTTTGCACATGACACAAAGGTTGATGGATATGCGGATAGCGATGAGGACCATCAGAGGATACAGCAGGATATAGATCAGTTGGAGACTTGGGCGGAGAGATGGCAGATGGAGTTTAATCTGGACAAATGTGAGGTAATGCATTTTGGAAGGTGTAATACAGATAGGAAATATGCAGTAAATGGCAGAACCCTTAAGAGTATTGATAGGCAGAGGGATCTGTGTGTACAGGTACACAGGTCACTGAAAGTGGCAATGCAGGTGGAGAAGGTAGTCAAGAAGGCATACGGCATGCTTGCCTTCATCGCCGGGGTATTGAGTTTAAAAATTGGCAAGTCATATTAACGCTTTATAGAACCTTAGTGAGGCCGCACTTGGAATATAGTGTTCAATTCTGATCGCCACACTACCAGAAGGATGTGGAGGCTTTGGAGAGGGTACAGAAAAGACTTACCAGGATGTTGCCTGGTATGGATGGCATTAGTATGAGGAGAGGTTGGAGAAACTTGGTTTGTTCTCACTGGGGCGACGGAGGTTGAGGGGAGACCTGATAGAAGTCGACAAGATTATGAGAGGCATGGATAGAGTGGATAGAAGCTTTTTCCCAGAGTGGAAGAGTCAATTACTAGGGGGCATAGGTTTAAGGTGCGAGGGGCAAGGTTTAAAAGAGATGTACGAGGCAGATTTTTTACACAGGGAGTGGTGGGTGCCTGGAACTCGTTGCTGGGGGAGGCAGTGGAAGCGGATACGGTCGTGACTTTTAAGGGGCGTCTTGACAAGTACATGAATGAGATGGGAACAGAAGGATATGGTCCCCGGAAGCGTAGGGGGTTTTAGTTAAGTCAGGCAGCATGGTCAGTGCAGGCTTGGAGGGCCGAAGGCCTGTTCCTGTGCTGTAATTTTCTTTGTTCTTTGTTCTTTGTTCACTGTCCTCGGAATTCGCTCATACTCACCTTGCACCAAACTGGCTGATGTTCTGTATTTCACTGTCAGGTAAGAAGGCAAAGCAGAATGGGAATATCGCGTACACATCTTCCTGCCACTGGTTCAATTCAAAGGCCAAGGTCATGGATGGACCCTATTCAGCGGAATATGTGAATCGTCTGTCCATCTTTCCTAAAGTACGGTGCCAGACTAAACACTCTGGCCCAGATGGGATCTAACCAAAGCTCCGTACAACTGAAGCACGATTTCCCCCTCTTTGTATTCAGTCTGGATTTGCAACAATACCATTCCATTCGCATAATCTTCACTCATCGATGAAGTGTGGGGAATGAAGGTGAGAATCGTGAAGAAATCTGTTTCCTCGAACACTGTTCTCCAGGGAGCGTGAGCACTTTCGGAAAGAAAGGGTGCAACATTCAAAAAAGAAAATTCATTTATTTTTCTCACCAAACATTTATGTTTAAAAAGTGAATCGAATTCATTCCAGTGTTGGAAGTGTAACTTCTTTAAGATAAATAGGATGCTGTGTGAGATTCAGACACTGGAATATATTTAACAAAACTAATGTTGGTCCAGGATAGAAATATTACCAATTTATTCAGATGTAGCATAGTTCTTTAACGCTGAATAAATTCCCACTTGACTTGGGTTTATTTATGATTAGGACTGAATGAAACGAGTAGCACAGAACAAGTTGAGAAGAACTATTTTGACAAAATGCTTTTGAACATGGATATACACACGCACAGACATTCAGTATACACCAGGGAACTTGGAAAACTTCGCTCCCGTCTGGTACTGTGCAGCTCATGTATCACAGTGTCAGCTCCTCCAAGACATGAGCACACACTGGGGAAAAGACAACTTTTCACTCCCATCTGGTAATACACTGCACATGTGTATCTCAGTGTCAGCTCCTGTAGCTTGTTCAAGGAACAGCTACTGCGTGTCCTTGATAAGTATGTACCTGTCAGGCAGGGAGGAAGTGGTCAAGCAAGGGAACCGTGGCTTACGAAAGAAGTTGAATCTCTTGTGAAGAGGAAGAAGGAGACTTATGTAAAGATGAGACGTGAAGGCTCAGTTGGGGCGCTTGAGAATTACAAGTTAGCCAGGAATGACCTAAAGAAAGAGTTAAGAAGAGCCAGGAGGGGACATGAGAAGTCTTTGGCAGGTCGGATCACGGAAAACCCTAAAGCTTTCTATTGGTATGTCAGGAGTAAAAGAATGACTAGGGTAAGATTAGGGCCAGTCAAGGACAGCAGTGGGAAGTTGTGTGTGGAGTCCGAAGAGATAGGAGAGGCCCTAAATGAATATTTTTCGTCATTCACTCAGGAAAAAGATAATGTTGTCGAGGAGAATACTGAGATACAGGCTATTAGACTAGACGGGATTGAGGCTCATAAGGAGGAGGTGTTAGCAATTCTGGAAAGTGTGAAAATAGATAAGTCCCCTGGGCCGGATGGGATTTATCCTAGGATTCTCTGGGAGGTGAGGGAGGAGATTGCAGAGCCTTTGGCTTTGATCTTTATGTCGTCATTGTCTACAGGAATAGTGCCAGAAGACTGGAGGATAGCAAATGTTGTCCCCTTGTTCAAGAAGAGAAGTAGAGACAACCCTGGTAATTATAGACCAGTGAGCCTTCTGTTGTGGGCAATGTTTTGGAAAGGATTATAAGAGATAGGATTTATTATCATCTAGAAAGGAATAATTTGATTATGGATAGTCAACACGGTTTTGTGAAGAGTAGGTCGTGCCTCACAAACCTTATTGAGTTCTTTGAGAAGGTGACCAAAGAGGTGGATAAGGGTCAAGCAGTTGATGTGGTGTATATGGATTTCAGTAAAGCGTTTGATAAGGTTCCCGACAGTATGCTATTGCAGAAGATACGGAAGCATGGGATCGAGCGTGATTTAGCGGTTTGGATCAGAAATTGGCTAGCTGTAAGAAGACAGAGGGTGGTGGTTAATGGGAAATGTTCATCCTGAGTTCAGTTACTCGTGGTGTACTGCAAGGATCTGTTTTGGAGCCACTGCTGTTTGTCATTTTTATAAATGACCTGGATGAGGGCGTAGAAGGATGGGTTAGTAAATTTGCGGATGACACTAAAGTCGGTGGAGTTGTGGACAGTGCGGAAGGTTGTTGCAGGTTACAGAGGGACATAGATAAGCTGCAGAGCTGGGCTGAGAGGTGGCAAATGGAGTTCAATGCGGAAAAGTGAGGGGTGATTCATTTTGGAAGGAGTATCAGGAATACAGAGTACTGGGCTAATGGTAAGATACTTGGTAGTGTGGATGAGCAGAGAGATCTCGGTGTCCATGTGCATAAATCCCTGAAGGTTGGCACCCAGGTTGATAGGGTTGTTAAGAAGGCGTACGGTATGTTAGCTTTTATTGGTAGAGGGATTGAGTTTCGGAGCCATGAGGTCATGCTGCAGCTGTACAAAACTCTGGTGCGGCCGCACTTGGAGTATTGCGTACAGTTCTGGTCGCCGCATTATAGGAGGGATGTGGAAGCATTGGAAAGGGTGCAGAGGAGATTTACCAGGATGTTGCCTGGTATGGTGGGAAGGTCTTATGAGGAAAGGCTGAGGGACTTGAGGCTGTTTTCGTTAGAGAGAAGAAGGTTAAGAGGTGACTTAATAGAGGCATACAAGATGATCAGAGGATTAGATAGGGTGGACAGTGAGAGCCTTTTTCCTTGGATGGGGATGGCTAGCACAAGGGGACATAGCTTTAAATTGAGGGGTGATAGATATAGGACAGATGTCAGAGGTAGGTTCTTTACTCAGAGACTAGTAAGGGCATGGAATGCCCTGCCTGCAACAGTAGTGGACTCACCAACATTAAGGGCATTTATATGATCATTGGATAAACATATGGATGATATTGGAATCGTGTATGTTCGATTGGTTTCACTGGTCGGCGCAACATCGAGGGCCGAAGGGCCTGTACTGCGCTGTAATGTTCTATGTTCTATGTTCCATGTACCTGTACCATGTACAGCAGGTAAAGGAGTACGATTCACTTCCTGACTGGCACTGTGCATATATGAGCCTTCATTGGCTCTGCTATGTATATAATATACACACAGGGCCCGATTTTACCATTGCGTCACGCCTGTTTTCGGGCGTGAAAACATGGTAAAGTCGGGTGAGAGGCCATTATCGCGATCCGCACCCGCGTCCGCGCAGATCGCCACGAAACCCGGGAATGGCGGCGATTTGATTCGCGCCCAAAATGGGCGCAACGGCGATTTAAATGCATTTGCATGCATTTAAATTGAATTAATGAACTGCCCGCCCAACTTTATCAGCATTTCCCCCTTTACCGCCGCGTTCGCCGATCCGGAACCGCGCCGTAATGGACCTGCTGAATAAAAGTCTGGATCGGGCGCTCCAGCTGCTGAAGAGGCGAGTTCAGTGTTTCCAACGGCTCCCTGACTCAGATCAGTGGTGGGGGGAGGGAGGAGGGAGGCGGGTCAGATCACTCTCTGGTGGCGGGCGGGGGGAGGCGGGGGGGGGAGCGGGGAGGGGGGGGGCTGATCGTTGTCTGGTGGGGAGGTTGGAGGGACGAGGAGGCGGTCAGATGTTCCTCTTGGGGGGGCGGAGGTGAGTGAGGCCAGACCATTCTCGGGGGGGGGTATGAGTGAGACCAGATCGTTGTCGAGGGGTGGGGGGGGGGGTGAGTGAGGCCAGACCATTCTCTGGGGGGGGATGAGTGAGACCAGATCGTTGTCGAGGGGAGGGGGGGGGTGAGTGAGGCCAGACCATTCTCTGCATTCTCTAGCGGGGGGGATGTGTGAGGCCAGATCACTGTCGGGGGGTGGGGGGGGGGGGGGGGGGGGGGGGGGGGGGCGGAGGGAGGGGGCGGGTAAGATATATCTGAGGTGCGGGGGGGTGCAGATAATGGGGACAGTGATGTGTGTGGGTAGTGGGGCGGGTTGATAAGGGGGACAGTGATGTGTGTGGGTAGTGGGGGGTGGATAAGGGGGACAGTGATGTGTGTGGGTAGTGGGGGGTGGATAAGGGGGACAGTGATGTGTGTGGGTAGTGGGGCGGGTAGATAAGGGGGACAGTGATGTGTGTAGGTAGCGGGGGGGGTTGATAACGGGACAGTGATGTGTGTGGGTAGTGGGGGGTGGATAAGGGGGACAGTGATGTGTGTGGGTAGTGGGGGGGGTGGATAAGGGGGATAGTGATGTGTGTGGGTAGTGGGGGGGGGGGGTGGATAAGGGGGATAGTGATGTGTGTGGGTAGTGGGGGGAGTGGATAAGGGGGACAGTGATGTGTGTGGGTAGTGGGGGGGTGGATAAGGGGGACAGTGATGTGTGTGGGTAGTGGGAGGGTGGATAAGGGGGATAGTGATGTGTGTGGGTAGTGGGGGAGTGGATAAGGGGGATAGTGATGTGTGTGGGTAGTGGGGGGGGTGGATAAGGGGGGACAGTGATGTGTGTGGGTAGTGGGGGGGGTGGATAAGGGGGACAGTGATGTGTGTGGGTAGTGGGGTGGGTGGATAAGGGGGACAGTGATGTGTGTGCGCATCATCGCTCCCGCTTTTCGCTCCCGAGCCGCTTTCTCCGCTTTCTGCGGCTCGGGAGCGATCTGACACGGGGGCGCTTTTTCAAAATTGTTTTCCAACTGAGCATGCTCAGTTCAGAACTCCGATCGTTCTGGCCGCGCTAAGCCCCGCCCACAGCGCGAATGGGACTGGAGGTGGCTGAGTGCGTATGGGGGGCGCCTGAAAGCAGATTTCTAAATCGGATCTGCATTACGCCCAGATTCAGCACTTAGAAAGAAAATGGTAAAATCAGGCCCATAATGTGGTCAAAATAAGATCACGTGTCTCCAGTTTAGATTTAAAACCAGCTAAGATGGGAGATAAGTGGAGGATTTCTGAACTCAGTTCACTGCGACAGGGCTGGACCAATGGGTTTGCATATGTTAATTCTCATGAGTGCATTGAGCTCCAAGTTCAGATTCCTAACATTCTCCATTCACAAGAGGCTTGTAGCTGGCAATACTAATTTGTAAACCCACCCAATAAAGCCATAGTTGGTTTGTGGAGATTGCTGGCACTGATTAGAATTGTGCAGATGTGTTTGTCCAATATTCCACACATAGTGAGAAAGATACCTGGAGAATAAATCACTTCCGCACCCTCCCCCCTTCCAACCATCAGTGGTCGACGCAAGAGCTCCATTGGGATGACCTGCATATGTTAGCATACCATTAGCATATTCACATGTAATTAGCATGTTATTACCACATTGAGGACCCCATTACTGACAGTGATGTGCTACCTCGGTCATTTCCTGTTCCAGGTCGGCCAGAGGTTATTCCCTCGGCTAAAGGCCTTGTCAAAGTGATAAGCCAAAGATTAATCAGTTGCCACTGTCGAACTGAAAATAGGTTGAAATTCATTGTATTAATATTTATTGCCGGTGCTTCTGTCCGTATTGCCTGCTGTTGGTGTTGATAACAGGAAGCAGCTTTGTCCTTTGAGGGAGAAATTATGTCCCACTCTCGCTGTACTTCACATTCACAGTAAAATCCCAGTGAGTTAAATCCCAGGGCTGCGCCCACAATCCGTGTACAGCAGAGTTTGGTGATTGTGAAGGAGGCTCCATTCCCATATGGACCCATCTCTGCATAAAGCGATATGCTGCCAAAGACACTCTGCATCAAAAACAATTGGTTTGGATGTTAAATGAAGATATAGTAAAGCAGTAAATGTGTGAAAAAGTCTTTATTCAATTTATTCACACCTTAAAATGGCCTGACCTTGTAAAAAGACATTACTTTGCACTGAAACATGTCGGGTGATAGCTCCGGAAAAGCCTTGTCTTTTTCTGCGTAGCGTGCAGTGCTACATTCCACCATGTTGTCAATGCAGTCAAACACGTTGCTGCAGTGTGAAATAACAAAGCACCTCCATGGCCAGTCTGGGAAGAATGTCCTTGCAATCAGTACAACAGTGAAGCAGTCTGGGAAGAGTGTCCTGCAGTCAGCATTGCAGTGAAGCAGTCTGGGAAGAGTGTCCTGCAGTCAGCATTGCAGTGAAGCAGTCTGGGAAGAGTGTCCTGCAGTCAGCATTGCAGTGAAGCAGTCTGGGAAGAGTGTCCTGCAGTCAGCATTGCAGTGAAGCAGTCTGGGAAGAGTGTCCTGCAGTCAGCATTGCAGTGAAGCAGTCTGGGAAGAGTGTCCTGCAGTCAGCATTGCAGTGAAGCAGTCTGGGAAGAGTGTCCTGCAGTCAGTTCTTGTTGAAAAACAAGAGCATCACCACAGGAAAACCCACAATATTGCAGTGAGAAATCTGAGTGCTAGCTTGGAATTTGGAGCTTCTGAGGTGGACTCAGGATTTAAAAGTGATGCAGGACAAGTGGAAGCCCCAGATTGGGTGAGTCTTGTCGGGTAAGCATTTACTACTTATCATTTATACATTATAAGGCCTTTATTTTATGGTGTATAGTTTATAAGGGATATATTCCATCGAAACGAGGACCAGGGAAGAAGGACCTTAGAGTAATTCATATTATTTGATTTTAAGTATCTTCCAAAAGGTTTAATTTAAAGGGATAAGTTGTTGCAGGAGAGCTCAAAACTGTGATGTGCTCCTCCTGCACTATGTGGGAAACCAGGAGCATTTCCAGTGCCTGGGGTAGCATGTGTGTTGGAGGTGTCTCCAGTTGCAGCTCCTGGAAGCCTGGGTTTTGGTGGCTGGAGATACTGTAGAGCATCCGCAAGGCAGAGAGTACCATCAAAGAACAAAGAAAATTACAGCACAGGAACAGGCCCTTCGGCCCTCCAAGTCTGCACTGACCATGCTGCCCAACTGAACTAAAAACCCCACCCTTCTGGAGGCCATATCCCTCTATTCCCATCCTATTCATGTATTTGTCAAGACGCCCCTGAAAAGTCACTATCGTATCTGCTTCCACTACCTCCCCCAGCAGTGAGTCCCAGGCACCCACCACCCTCTGTGTAAAAAAACTTGCCTCGTACATCTCCTTTAAACATTGACCCTCGCACCTTAAACTTATGCTCCCTAGTAATGATTCTTCCACCCTGGGAAAAACGTCTGACTATCCACTCTGTCCATGCCCCTCATAATCTTGTAGACTTCTATTAGGTCGCCCCTCAACCTCCGTCGTTCCAGTGAGAACAAACCAAGTTTCTCCAACCTCTCCTCATAGCTAATGCCCTCCATACCAGGTAACATCCTGGTAATTTTTTTCTGTACCCTCTCCAAAGCCTCCACATCCTTCTGGTATTGTGGCGACCAGAATTGAACACTAGATTCCAAGTGTGGGCTAACTAAGGTTCTATAAAGCTGCAACATGACTTGCTAATTTTTAAACTCAGTGCCCCGGCCGATGAAGGCAAGCATGCCGTATGCCTTCGTGATGACCTTCTCCACCTGCATTGCCACTTTCAGTGACCTGTGTACCTGTACACCCAGATCCCTCTGCCTATCAATACTCTTAAGCGTTCTGCCATTTACTGTATATTTCCCATCTGCAGTAGACCTTCCAAAATGCATTACCTCACATTTGTCCGGATTAAACTCCATCTGCCATCTCTACGCCCAAGTCTCTGACCGATCTATATCCTGCTGTATCCTCTGATGGTCCTCATCGTTATCCGCAAATCCACAAACCTTTGTGTCATCTATAAACTTACTAATCAAACCAGTTACATTTTCCTCCAAGTCATTTATATATATTACAAACAACAAAGGTCCCAGCACTGATCCCTGAGGAACGCCATTTGACACAGCCCTCCATTCAGAAACGCACCCTTCCACTGCTACCCTCTGTCTTCTATGACTAAGCCAGTTCTGTATCCATCTTGCCAGCTCACCTCTGATCCCATGCGACTTCACCTTCTGCACCAGTCTGCCATGAGATACCTTGTCAAAGGCCTTCCTGAAGTCCATGTAGACAACATCCACTGCCCAACCCTCATCAATCATCTTCGTCACTTCCTCGAAAAACTCGATCAAGTTAGTGAGACACAACTTCCCCTTCACAAAACCCAACTTTGTGAGTTGAAACCCAACCCAACCCTATATCGATAGCATGTATAGAATGGAGGTGACACTGCAGGCTGAGACTCCACAGACAGGAAAATAATGGGTGACCACCAGGCAGAGCAAGAGGAGCAGGCAGGCTGTGCCAGAACCCCCTGTGACCATTCCCTGGCAAAACAGATGTGTTGGATACTACTGGGGGGAAAGCGGAAACAACCAAATTTGTTGCAGTTGGCTCTACTGCATGGGAGAGAAGTTAAAAGTGTGGGAATGTAATAATTATAGGAGGTTCAATTATAAATGAACAGAATAGACAGGTTTTTCTGTAGCCACAAGCGAGACTCCATGATGGTATGTTGCTTCGTAGGTGCTAGTATTTCTCAGAGCACGTACATGACATTCTAGAGGGGGAGGGCGAACTAGCTGTGGTCGTATGACACATTGGTACAAAGTATATGGGATGAGGGGTAGAGTATTGAGATGGATAGAAAACTGGTTGGCAGACAGGATACAAACAGTCAGAATGGCTGGTTGTAATTAGTGGGATGCTGCACGGATCATTGCTGGGACCCCAACTGTTCACAATATATACTACTGATTTAGATGAGGGAACTAAATGCAATATCTCCACATCTGCAGATGACACAAAGTTGGGTGGGAGGATGACCTGTGAGGAGGATGCAGAGATGCTTCAGTGTGATTTGGATAAGTTGAGTGAGTGGGCAAATGTATGGCAGATGCAGGATAATGTGGATAAATGTGAGGTTATCCACTTTGGTAGCAAAAACAGGAAGACAGATTATTATCAGAATGACTATAGACTGAGAGAGAGAAATATACAGCGAGACCTGGGTGTCCACGTGCATCAGTCACTGAAGGTAAGCGCGCAGGTACAGCAGGCAGTGGAAAAGGCAAATGCAATATTGAGGATGTGTTGGATACAATATTGGTCTTCATAGTGAAAGGATTTGAGTACAGAAGTAGGGATGTCTTGTTACAGTTATACAGAACCTTGTGAAACCACACCTGGAATATTGTGTGCAGCTTTGGTCTTCTTATCTGTGGAAGGATGTTCTTGCTCTGGAGGGAGTGCAGACTGATTCCTGGGATGGTGGGACTGACGTATGGGGAGAGATTGAGTCAGTTAGGATTACATTCACTGGAGTTCAGAAGAATGAGAGGGGATCTCATAAAAACCTATAAAATTCTAACAGGACTATACAGCATCGATGCAGGAAGGATGTTCCCGATTGAGGGGGTGTCCAGAACCAGGGATCACAGTCTAAGGATAAGCTTTTTAAGACTGAGATGGGGAGAAACTTTCTTCACCCAGGGAGTGGTCTGCCTGTGGAATTCACTGCCACAGAAAACAGTTGAGGCAGATTTAGCTCTTGGGCTAAAGGCATGAAAGAATATGATGGGGAAAAAGGGAACAGGTTATTGAGTTGGATGATCAGCCATGAACATAATGAATGATGGAGTAACAATGTCACAAGATAGTTCACAACACCACTTTGGCTTTGCATGTCCTGTCACTGGGGGATTACCATGGTGGTTTGCCCAAAGCAATATGATGTTGCACCCTTGTGTGGTCTTACTCTGATGGCACGGTGCCACAGTGGTTAGCACTGCTGCCTCACAGTGCCAGGGACTTGGGTTCAATTCTGGCCTCGGGTCACTGTCTGTGTGGAGACTGCACATTCTCCCCGTGTCTGCGTGGGTTTCCTCCGGGTGCTCCAGTTTCCTCCCACAGTCCAAAGATGTGTGGGTTAGGTGGATTGGCCATGATAAATTGCCCCTTAGTGTCAGGGGAATTAGCAGGGTAAACGCATGGAGTTACGGAAATAGGGCCTCGGTGGGATTGTGGTCGGTACAGACTCAATGGGCGGAATGGCCTTCTTCTGTACTGTAGGCATTCTATGATTGGTCAGCCAGATCATATGACAAGCTCTGTCATGTTCACCTAATCTGGAGTTACTGGTGTGGAAATTGAGTTTATGGTAGGGGGTTGTTGTTTGGAATTTGCCATTCTGCCGGTGAGGTTGGTTGGTGACTTCAGCATAACTGGAATTTCATGTCTCGTTGCGGTTTCACTGTGCCTGGTTTGAGATTCACACTGAAGCATGGCTGCTTGAACAGGAAGTCTTCTCAGCATCTTAACATGACTGACAAGCAGCTTGTTGGGAGAGGAGCGGGAATTTGTAGATAAAATTAGATTACTCTGTGTCCATTGGTGGGGAGAGAGCAGGGAGAATTCTAACAGAAAGAACTCCCACAGTGGAATGGCCCACGGTGCTTCAAGCATTCATCAATCAGAAACTGAACCACAAAAAGAGGGTTTACGACAAATAACTTTAAAGTAATGACTTAAAGGAAGAGAAGAGAGATTGAACTGTAGAGGAGTTCAGGGAGTGGATTCCTGAGTTGGGGATTGAAGTAGGCATGGCCATCCGTGGTGGGGTGATTAAAATCAGAGATGTGTAGAGTACAGAATTGAAGGAGCAGGGCTATCTCAGAGGGTTGTGGGGTTGAAGTAGGTTACAGAAATAAGGCTGGGAGTGGAGGGGGCGGGGGGGGGGGGGGGGGGCAGGGGGGGGGGGGGCGCAGTGAGGCCTTGGAGGAATTTGAAAACAAGGATGAGAATTTTAAACTTGAGGCTTTCCTGGAACCAATCAGCAGGCTCCGAGGGTAAAGAGTGAACGTGCATGAGTGTTCGATATGTCCGTGATGAAACCACTGCAACACGCTGGAGCCCCAGGAGAGTGAGGGAGGCGAACTAAAGCAGCCAAGGTCAGACCAACACCAACAGAGGAGACTTTCCGAAACAAATGAAATCCCAGAACGATCACAAACCCTTGCTGAAATGAACAGAACTGTCTTCAGTTTAATTGTGTTTTGGGTTGTAAGATACATCGAGACAGGTTATGTTATATCTGTGTTTCCTTGCCATTAAATCATTGATTCTGGCTGAGAATAAATAAGACTTGACGTGACTGCAACTTTCTGCTAAGATTCGGCTTCCCCGTCTCCCTCGGGAAAACCTAACTGAATCTTTTAAAAACGAGAGCAACAACATTCCTTCTAATTCCAGCTGACCTTTCACCATTTCATCTGCTCAATTAATCTAAGATCCCTCCAGAGACGCCAAATATTTTCACATCACCTTTAATTCCACAGCAGTTCTTTCGAACAGGCAGCGGAACTTGGGGGGTGGGACGAAGAGGCTGGGGCAGGAGGCGTATAATTAGCTGCCATGTCTCCTTTGAAATTTTACCAGCAGTGGGGGAGTCATTGAAAAGCCTGCCCATCCACTGGCCAATTGAGGCCCTTAAGGGCCAAATTAATGGCCGCTTAAAGACCTCCTTGCACTCCTGCTAGGATTTCACCCCCAGTGGTGCGGCAACGCCTGCCACATTTCACTGGGTGTTCAAGGGATGGGTGGTGGGGGTCTGGTGGGGAGGGGGTTACCTCCTTTTTGGGTCCCCACTGCCCATTGGAGGCTCCCCCTTGGGTACCCCATCCTGCATTCTCCTCCGTAACTGCCCCCCCCCCCCCCCACCCTGACACCAGGTTCACCCACACTCCCCTCAACACCCTGGCCAGGGACCGCCAACCCAGTGAGACTCTGGGCTGAAAGTCTGGCTCTGTCGCGATTCACTTCCTTTCACAGTTGCTGTCACCCTAATGATACCCACTGCTCCCGCTGGCACCAACAGCTGCTGGCCATCTGACTGGCCAATTAGAGGTCCAGCGGTCGTGCTGGCCAGGCAGGGCCCTGACATTTACGCCAGGGTTTGCCCGGGCGGGCACCCCACTCAGTGTCAAATTCAGCCCGTGGCCAATCAGCAGCTTAATGACACAAGCTCTCTTTTCAATGCAACACTCAGCTGCGATGTTACCTCCTTCCCTCGTGCGCGGCACTCAATCTGTACAGGTTTTGAACAGCCTGCTTGGTAAAGGGGATGGGAACAGTGTGGAAATGCCATACAGTCCACAAACTAATCATGGTATGGTTCCATCGAATCATAGACTGATACATTATTGAAAGAGGTTAGTCAGGTCATTGTGCCTTTAGTTGCAATATCCAATGAGGCTCCACTGCCGTTTTTCCAAGCCCAACATCCTCTCTCATGCTTTGTTTTGGAGCGAATGGCCAATTTGTTTGAGTCCACACCCCTTTTCATATCTTGCCTAGCCATCCAGGTTCAGTGATTTAAAGGGGCTAAATTGTGTGTGGTCTATGGGGAGGGGGGATTTTCATGTTGCTGTCAGAGGAAACGTTGCACATGGCTATCTAAACATTCCCCTTTAAGCACTTATCCAATTCTTGTGCAAAGTTCCTAATTCACTTCTTCCACTGTCCTCTCACAAAGGCCATTACAAATCACACCAACCAGCTGCATACAAAAAGATGTTTCCACGTGACACCATTTGGTTCTTCAGCCAATCTTTCTCAATTTGATTTGTCTCCTCAGATTACAGACCCTTCTGCCACGGGGGAGAATGTGCAAACGCCACACAGACAGTGACCCAAGCTGGGAATCGAACCCGGGTCCCTTGCGCTGTGGTTAGCGCTGTTGCTTCACAGCGCAAGGGCTCTGGGTTCGATTCCCGGCTTGGGTGACTGTCTGTGTTTCTGCGTGGAATTTGCACATACTCCCCGTGTCTGCATGGGTTTCCTCTGGGTGCTCCGGTTTCCTCCCACAGTCCAAAGATGTGTGGGTTAGGTGGATTGACCCGAACAGGTGCCAGACTGTGGCGACTCGGGGAATTTCACAGTAACTTCATTGCAGTGTTAATGTAAGCCTTACTTGTGACTAATAAATAAACTTTTAACTTTAACACTCCTTATTGTTACGATCGGGATGGGAGGAGGGACAGTTATTCCTCACCCACTACAGCACAGGTAGCAGCATCAGTGTAAGTGTTTCATTCACGAACTAAAATGACCAGTTGTTTAGCTTCATTACTGTCAGACCCAGACTAAATGAAACTTTAACGAGGCTTCTTTCAATAAACCCAGAAAGATTGATTTATTATAAAACAAAACTTATGAAACTGGTTAACGTACAATTTGTAATCTGAAAATCCCAACACACATGCACGCATACACAAAGGACAAAACCAACAGAAGGGGGGGAAAAACACCTTCTGGCCAATTAGAAAACTTTATGAAAAAGGATAATGTTTGAAGGGTTTTGACACTGTCAATTGAATGTCCCTGCGGGCAAAGACGGATCGCTGATCACTGTAGTTGACTGTAAATTCTTTCTAAAGGAGTGTCAGTGTGAAGGAGAATAGAGCAGGATCAATGTCCTTGGGATCTCTCTCTTTCCTCTCAGATTCCCAGGATTCCAAGTACAGATGAGTTACTCAGATGAGGATTTCTGTCTGGATACTGATACCTGCACTGATTTCAGTCAAGGCAGGAAGGAAGTGAGTTGGACAACCTTTTCCTTTTCAGTTTATTCCAAGACTGAATCTGAAAAAACAAGTTCAAAACAGAAAACTGATCAGAGTCAGGTGGCTCCCTGAAAATCACCAGGGCCTCAGCATGAAAACAGTGGGGTTTTCCCCCCAACAATTACAATTCAAATAAGCAAATAAGAACAAAGAACAAAGAAAGTTCCAGTACAGGAACAGGCCCTTCGGCCCTCCAAGCCTGCACCGACCATGCTGCCAGACTTAACTAAAACCCCCTACCCTTCCAGGGACCACATCCCTCCATTCCCATCCTATTCATGTACTTGTCAAGACGTCCCTTAAAAGTCGCTACCGTATCCGCTTCCACTACCTCCCCCGGCAACGAGTTCTAGGCATCAACTACTCTCTGTGTAAAAAATCTGCCTCGTACATCTCCTTTAAACCTTGCCCCTCGCACCTTAAACCTATGCCCCCTAGTAATTGACTCTTCCACCCTGGGAAAAAGCTTCTGACTATCCACTTTGTCCATGCCTCTCATAATCTTGTAGACTTCTATCAGGTCTCCCCTCAACCTCCGTCGCTCCAGTGAGAACAAACCAAGTTTCTCCAACCTCGCCTCATAGCTAATGCCCTCCATACCAGGCAACATCCTGGTAAATCTTTTCTGTACCCTCTCCAAAGCCTCCACATCCTTCTGGTCGTGTGGCGACCAGAATTGAACACTATATTCCAAGTGCGGGCTCACTAAGGTTCTATAAAGCTGCAACATGACTTGCCAATTTTTAAACTCAATACCCCAGCCGATGAAGGCAAGCATGCCGTATGCCTTCTTGACTACCTTCTCCACCTGCATTGCCATTTTCAGTGACCTGTGTACCTGTACACCCAGATCCCTCTGCCTATCAATACTCTTAAGGGTTCTGCCATTTACTGTATATTTCCTATCTGTATTGGACCTTCCAAAATGCATTACCTCATATTTGTCTGGATTAAACTCCACCTGCCATCTCTCCACCCAAGCCTCCAACTGATTTATATCCTGCTGTATCCTCTGATGGTCCTCATCGCTATCCGCAAATCCACCAACCTTTGTGTCGTCCGCAAACTTACTAATCAATCCAGTTACATTTTCCTCCAAATCATTTATATACATTACAAACAGCGAAGGTCCCAGCACTGATTCCTGAGGAACACCACTTGTCACAGCCATCCATTCAGAAACACACCCTTCCACTGCTACCCTCTGTCATTTTTGACCGAGCCAGTTTTGTATCCACCTTGCCAGCTCACCTCTGATCCCATGCGACTTCACCTTCTGCACGAGTCTGCCATGAGGGACCTTGTCAAAGGCCTTACTGAAGTCCATGTAGACAACATCCACTGCCCTACCCTCATCAATCATCTTCGTCACTTCCTCGAAAAACTCGATCAAGTTTGTGAGACACGACCTCCCCTTCACAAAACCATGTTGCCTCTCACTAATACGTCCACTTTTTTCCAAGTGGGAATAAATCCTGTCTCGAAGAAATCATAGAAATCATAGAAACCCTACCGTACAGAAAGAGGCCAATTGGCCCATCGAGTCTGCACCGACCACAGTCCCACCCAGGCCCCACCCCCAGGTCTTAAAGACCTGACTGGCTGTAGGGATTCACATTCTAATCAGTATTCTGTAACTTGATTTTGTGTCTCTGTGCACTGTTTGAGAGCACATTTCCACTCCATCTGACGAAGGAGCAGCGCTCTGAAAGCTTATGGTATTTGCTACCAAATAAACCTATTGGACTTTAACCTGGTGTTGTGAGACTTCTTACTGTGTTCACCCCAGTCCAACACCGGCATCTCCACATCATGACCTCCCCTGTAGCCAGTGAGGATACAAAGATTTCTCTCAAGGCCCCAGCAATTTCCTCTCTTGCCTCTCTCAGTATTCTGGGGTATATCCCATCAGGCTTTGGGGACTTGTCTACCTTAATATTTCTCAAGAACCCCAATTCCTCCCCCTTTTTGATCTCAACATGACTCAAACTATCTACACATCCTTTCCCAGACTCATCATCCACCAAGTCCTTGTCTTTGGTGAATACTGACACAAAGTACTCATTTAATACCTCGCCCATTTCCTCTGGCTCCACGCATAGATTCCCTCCCTTGTCCTTGAGTGGGCCAACCCTCTCCCTGGCTACCCTCCTGCTCTTTACATATGTATAAAAAGCTTGGGATTTTCCTTAATCCTGCTGGTCAATGCTTTTTCATGGCCCCTTTTAGCCCTCCTTACTTCTTGCTTAAATTTCTTTCTACTTTCCTTGTATTCCACACTTGCTTCGTGTGCTCCCAGCCTCCAAGCTTTGACAAATGCTTCCTTTATCTCTTTGACTGAGCTCACAATATCTCTCGTTATCCAAGGTTCCCAAAACTTGCCATGCTTATCCTTACTTTGCAGCGCTCCGAAAGCTAGTGGCTTGTGCTACCAAATAAACCTGTTGGACTTTAACCTGGTGTTGTGAGACTTCTTACTGTGTTTACCCCAGTCCAACGTCGGCATCTCCACATCATGGTGGTGGAAAGCCATGGGCGGCCAAAAATAGGAGAATTATTTGCGCACTTACCTGTGTTCAAAAATGGTGATCGAACCCCGATGGAAGCAGCAGCCTTGGACTTTCAGCAGGACAATCCCCGCAGGCCCCAGCATGATGCAGGAGGGTCTCTAACCACATCCACTTATGACAGGGCCAGAGTGAGGATGCCCATTGAGGTTGAGTTTGGAAATAGCAGTTTCAATGTGAAGGCAGATAGCTCAAAAGCATTCTCTGCTATTAGAAAGGTATGTTGAATTTTATTTTGCTGCTTTACTTTGCAGTTAATCCTATAAATGGCTCATTTAAAGTGTAATTTTTAGTTTTATTTTCATGATTGAAGATGAGTATTATTTAATATGTATAAATGAACATAGGTTTTATTATTTGTTTTAAATCTGCGAAACTACTATTTAATTCTACAATATATTATTATATATTGGCACGGTAGCACAGTGGTTAGCACTGCTGCTCCACAGCTCCAGGGTCCTGGGTTCGATTCCCGGCTTGGGTCACTGTCTGTGTGGAGTTTGCACATTCTCCTCGTGTCTGCGTGGGTTTCCTCCGGGTGCTCCGGTTTCTTCCCACAGTCCAAAGATGTGCAGGTTAGGTTGATTGGCCATGCTAAAAATTGCCCTTAGTGTCCTGGGATGTGTAGGTTAGAGGGATTAGTGGGTAAATATGTAGGGATATGGGGGTAGGGCCTGGGTGGGATTGTGGTCGGTGCAGACTCGATGGGCCGAGTGGCCTCTTTCTGTACTGTAGGGATTCTATGATTCTATGATAACTTTACGTGTGGCATGCTGATCGGTGTTGGAAACTGAAAATATAATTCGGAGGAAGAGAGGTAGAACTTTTCAGAATATGGACGGAGTTTTATGAGAAAAATTCGAAGGGCCCAATTTTACCATTGAGATGCGCCCGTTTTCGGGGTAAACTTGGTAAAGTCGGGCATGAGGCAAGCAGTGTGATCCGCGCCAGCCTCCGCGCCGGTTCCCCCTTTCCCAAGGCCCGAAAATGGCCGCGATTTGGACCACACCCAGTGGGGGTTGGGGGAAGGTGGGTCCGCTGCCACTCTGCCTGAGATCAGTGATGGGGAAGGGGGGGGTTCCGCGGACACTCTGTTTGATCAGTGAGGAAGAGGGGGGTCCACTGCCACTCTGTGTGTGATCAGTGAGGGGAAAGGGGGGGTCCACTGCCACTCTGCCTGAGATCAGCGACGGGGTAGGGGGGGTCCGCTGCCACTCTGCCTGAGATCAATGAGGGGGAAGGGGGGGTCCGCTACCACTCTGCCTGAGATCAGTGACGGGGAAGGGGGGGTCCGCCACCACTCTGCCTGAGATCAGTGAGGGGGAAGGGGGGGTCCGCTACCACTCTGCCTGAGATCAGTGATGGGGAAGGGGGGGTCCGCTGCCACTCTGCCTGTGATCAGTTGGGGGGAGGAGGGGGTGGGGCCTGTGATTGGTCTGGGTGGCAGGAAGGGATGGGGGAATAAGGGGGTCAGTAATGTTGTGGGGCTGGGGCAATGGACCCTATATTAACATTTTGATTCTAAGTGCCGGGTGGACTTAAAAGCGGGAGTGTTTCAGATCTGACTTTTAGACCCGTTCTCAGACGCCCCCACACACACTCTGCCTGAAAAAATATCAGCAATTCTGAATCGCGCTGCACAAGTCTGAGGACAGGGATCAACACGCCCGAAATCCTGCAGCTCCGATCGGCGCCTCCAACTGCACATGCGCAGAAAACAAAATGATAAAATGTGGCCCCAAGGCCCCCACAGACATTGCCCCACACCCACAACATTACAGACCCAGTTATCCCCCACCCCCACCGCCACCCAGACCGATCTCAGGCAGAGTGGCAGCGGACGCCCCCCTTCCCCCTCACTGATCTCAGACAGAGTGGCAGCGGACCCCCCTCCCCCCCTACTGATCTAAAGCAAGAGCCGTTGGACACTCGGCACTTACCTCCTCATTAACTGGGGTGCCCAAATCAGACTTTTGTCGAGCAGGTCTGTTTTGCGCCGGTTCCGGATGGGTGAACGTGGTGGTAAAGGGGGAAGTGCCGGTAAGGTTGGGTGTGCAGCCCATTAAGTCAATTTAAATGCATGCAAATGCATTTAAATGGCTGTCACGCCTGTTTTGGGCACGGTCCCGATCGCGGCCATTTTTGGGCTGTGGTAAAGGGGGAACCGGTGTGGAGGTGGGCGCGGGTCACACTACTCACCTCACGCCCGGCTTTATCAAGTTTTCATGCCTAAAAATGGGCGAAACCTGATGGTAAAATGGGGCCCTGAGTGTCGAGCTTGTGTGAAAATGGGAGGGTTCCAGATCCATTTTTGGCCGAGTTTTTACTCCCAATCTTATGCACTTAGTGTTTGAAAAATGGTCTCGACTGTTTCTAGCTATTAGAAGCAATGGGTGGGGTTTAATTCATCAGCCAGCCTGATCTGGCAGCAGAGGGTGCTATTGTGCATGTGGAGACCTCTGTGTCTGCACATGCGCAATAGCAACAGCAGAGGCCTGACAAATCGAGAGAGAGCTGTCTGGCCTCTGCTCTTGCAGCTAGCCTCAACCCAACCCACTCCCAGTAATCATGGGGGCCCACGGCCGATCGTGAGTCCCACTCTGCCTGAAAATATAGCTCCCGCCGCCTTCCCCCCCACTGCCCAGATGGATCATGTCTCCTCCCACCGATCACAGGCAATGGGCCCCTACCCCTCTCCATTGATCACAGGCAGAGTGTCAGCAGCCCTCTCCCACCGATCACAGCTTCAGAGTGCGTAGCAGGGACCCCTCCTTCCCTGATCAGGACACCCCGACATGCCCCTGCCCTGATAGGCCCCAAACCCTGTCAGGCCTCCCCCTCCTGACCCAGCCCCAAAGAGACCTCACCTCTCCAGGCCCCTCCCAACAAAGGCCCCACCCCATAGACCCTCACCCCCTTCAGGTCGTTCCCCTGGCTCTGCCCAGTGGGCAGTGCCAAGGTGCCAGGTTGGCAATGCCAAGGGTCCCCTCTTGCCCTCGACCTCCCTGGTGGTCCTCAATGGCCTCCAGTTCTACCGGCGAGGCCAACATGACTGTTCCCCATTCATGGGGTGCAGGTGTTTTCCTGGCTGGAGAGAACCTCCCTTGACAGACAAGTGAGCTGGGTAAGTGCTGCTTTAAATAAATTTAAATAATATACTCTGCTTCTCGCGGCAAATGGGTGAGAGGCTGAACGCACCGGATACCCGTTGTTGGTAAGATCGCGAAAGCCGAGAAGTTGAGCTCAAAGCTGATTTCTCGGCTCTCGTGCAATTTTACCGGCTCGTTCTGCCCATCAGCCGGCGGGGCGGGTGGCAAAATGCCAGCTTTTGATTCGGATACCTCATTGAATAAGGTCCAGCAAAGGAGAATTCGCATCTTGGGCCGTGGAAAATCTAAATGTGTTTCTCATTAATATTCTTCTGCCTTGCTCACTTCACTTATAATTTTTTATTCATTCATAATTATCTCAAATTTAAATGTTGCATTTTGATGGTTCAGTGGAATTTTCTAAAGTTTAATGGCAAACATCTATTCAAAAAATATTTATTCACGAATAATGTTATACCTACAAAATGTTGATACCATGTTAACATTTCACTAAATATTTAGCTTTAGCACCTGCAGTGTAACATTTTAGTTCATTGCTCGATCTTTTCCAAATTTCTTGGAAAAAAAAAAAAATTTTCTCTTCAACTCAGTGATCAATGAAATATTTATTTTACTTCAACACAACGGTCCTGTTCTCTCAGCAAGGAAGGAAGGAGGGATGTGCAAAGGGTTAAGGAGAGGAGGGGAGGGGAGAGTTTGGACATATTAATTGTACATTTTACATGTAACCTGGCTCTTCTCTCATGATCTCTGCGCCTCTGTTGAAACCTTAAAAGAACTTCAGTGATTTTAAGAAGCCAAGCTAAAAGAATGTACCAGCGGTGGTCGAACATGACTCTGGATTTTCAATCTGTGCTGGATTCTGTGATACCGATCAGAGAGATAGTTTACATCAGCTTACAGGCGACTAGCACATGTCATCTTAAGGAATACACTTTCCTAAAGCATTTGAAATAACCAAGTTACATACTTCCCACAAAATGTAGAATTAATTTCACCCGATATCTGAAGAGGCTTCTAAGGATCAACAGGGACTCTTAAAATTGGGATAAATAACACTGTTTAAAATACGTTGTAAAATCCAAATGAACTGTAGCTGAAGCTTGTTACAGACACTGCAAATCCACTTTGTTATTTTTGAACGTACTTTTCAATGGAATTAACAGTATGCCGTGATAAAGTTGTAAAAAAAATCTTTCTTTCACTTTCTGTGCATTACGGATATTTTAAACATCTTTTAAATGCATTTACAAAACGACTAATCCGCCCAAAGAATGTCTGCTGCCTGACTCACTGCAGCCAGACCAGAAAACAAATGTGTAAATAAATAAGTGTAAATACTCACATGTCATCGGGATAAGTAAGTGAACTCCGTGCTGTCCCAGCACTTTTCTTTGAGGGACTTCAGCGCAATGCTTCAATCCTTACAGTCCGACTGGAGGTTTCAACTGGACATGCTTTCAGCGTCGGGAAATTCCGTATTGTCCCGTGCGCATGTGTGGTGCACAATCTCCATAAATCAGGATTTGGGATTGAGGTTATGGACCAATTATTAAGGGATTCTTAGCAATGCACTTTGGAAAACACATGCCAAAATCTTGTTGCCCTTAACGCTGACAGGATCATACCGTGCTGCCGATGGTACACTCCTGCCGTAGGTTTCCCAGCGCTGAGAGGTGTTCGATGGGAAATCCCATTGATAACGGCAGGACAATTAGATCCCACAACCAGTGAGCGGGAAGCTCACATCATGGACGGGGAGGAAAATCCCACCCATTGTGTGATTAGAACAAATCAACATGGTTTTACTGAAGGGAAATGTTTTTTTAATTCATTCATGGGACATGGGCGTCACTGGCTGGCCAGCATTTATTGCCCATCCCTAGTTGCCCTTGGAGGGAAGTTAAGAGTCACATGTAGGCCAGACCAGGTAAGGACGGCAGATTTCCTTCCCTAAAGGACAACAGTGAACCAGATGGGTTTTCCAACAATCGACAATGGTTTCATGGTCATCAGTAGATTCTTAATTCCAGATACTTTTTATTGAATTAAAATTCCACCATCTACCGTGACGGGATTCGAACCCAGATCCCCAGAACATTGGCTGAGTTTCTGGATTAATAGTCTAGCGATAACATCATTAGGCCATCGCCTCCCCTAACAAATTCATTAGAGTTTTGAGGATGTAACTAGTAGGGAACAAGTAGATGTAGCACACTTGGATTGCCAAATGGTGTTTGATGAGGTGCCACACAATAAGTTAATAGGCAAGTTAAGGGGTGGGGTGGAGTTGGGAGTAATATATTAACATGGGCAGAGGTTTGGGTAACGGATAGAAAGCAAAGAGTTGCGATAAATGGGGCAATATCAGGTTGGAGGTCTATAACCAGTGGATGCTGCATGGACCAGCGCTGGGGCTTCAGTTATTTACAATCCATATTAGTGACTGAGATGAAAAGACAGAGGGGCCGATTTTACCAAATCGGCTCTAAGTGCCGGGTGCGGTTGTAAATCAGACCCGCGCCCGGCAGCCGCGCTCCAGCGCCCGCATACGCCTTTTTTCGGCGTGGGTCCAGTGGGCGGGGCCTAGCGCATTTGCATCTGTCGGAGCGCCGAACTGCGCATGCGCAATTCGAAGCCGACACAACTCAGCGCGCCCGCGCGCGGAAGTCAAAGGCAGCGCTAACAGCACTGCTGTCTGCTGTCTGCTGTCTGCGCTGCCTTTGACTTTCCCTGGTGGAGGAGGGGGGGAGGTAGGGGGGGTAGGATGTGACGTCTCTTCCCTGGGGGGGTGTGGGGAGGGATCTGACGTCACTTCCCTGAGGGTGGGGGGGGTAGGGGGGATGTGACGGTCTCTTCCCTGAGGGGGGGGGTAGGGGGTGGATGTGACGTCTCTTCCCTGAGGGGGGGTGGGGGGTATGTGACGTCTCCGCCCCCCCCACCCCCCCCCCCCAAGGGCAGAGACGTCACATCCCCCCCCCCTACCCACCCCCCTCAGGGAAGAGATGTCAGACCCCCCCTACCCCCCACCCCCCTCAGGGAAGAGATGTCACACCCCCCCCCCTACCCTTCCCCCCAGTGAAGAGATGTCATCCTACATCAGGACCCCAGGAGCAAGGCCAGGATCCAGGATCACAAGATGCTTTCGACGGACACCAGCGTTCAAGGTAGGTTGGGGGCCCGGGGGGTCCGATCCCGGGGGGGGAGGGGCTGCTGGCGGGGCCTGTGCCCCAGGGTGGTCCGATCATGGCGGGGGGGCAGTGGGCTGCCGGGGTGGTTCGCGGGGGCGGTCCACGAAGGGTGGTCGGGGGGCGATTCGGCGGTTCAGTTGCTGAGTTGAAGCCCTATCGGACTTGAATTCAGCAACACGGTAAATGCGCGGGCGCCGATCGGATCAGAGCCTCGTAAAGTGGGAATCCTTGGGTAAGTTGGGCACGGGCTTCATTATGTTGATTTAAATGCATTTAAATCGGCCCGCTGGCCGATTTGGGCGCACGCCGGATCGGTGCCCAGATCGGCCATTGGTAAAGGCGCGATTGGCCTTGGGTCGGGTCTGGACCGCGTTTTAGGCCCGACGCCCAACTTTACCATGATTTCATGCCCGAAAACAAGTGCGAAAGTTTGGTAAAATCGGGCCCAGACTGATCTATCAAGAGTTGCTGACTGTGTAAAGCTCGGTGAGAAAGTGAGATGAGAGGAAAACACAGAGAAGCTGCCACAGAGACTTTGGGTGTCAGCAGGAACTCTCCAGGTTAGACATCGCTTAGAAAGAGATGTTGGGACTTCAATTGATCCCACGACAACTATCAGTTTTGCTCTTTGCGAAAATAAACAGAACTGGTCGGGGAATCTCCAGTAACGAGAGGAGGCGGCAGGAGTGAAATGGGCCCCAATCTGACCCCCCTCCTGTGACTGTACTTACACCAGAGGGTGGGAAGGATGAGGCTACAGTTACAATGGCTCTCCCTGGAGGACGTAACTCTCTCAACTTGGGCTCCAGCTGACAAAACATCAAGGCCCAATCATTTACTGGCTCACATCAGCCAATCACTTCACATATTTCCACCACTGGGAAGCACAGGAGGTCATGTGATCACGTTGTAAAGCATATCGGTCGCAAACTGTTATCAAAGGCAAACATGTCACTGTTACATTTCCAGAATATTCCAAAACCTTCTTTAATGATAAAATATTACACTTAAGTATCATGTTTTGAAATTGAGTGAGTTCACACATTTTAAGACCACAAGGGAGTCCACTTATTAATTCCCTGCCTTAGGTTTTAGTTATTTGGCAGTCCGGGCTTGCTCGTGAATATAAGCTGCACCAATTGCTTAAGGTTGTGACTAGCATCACTGAATTTGACATAACTCATTCGGCAGTCTTGAAACAAGGAGATTTTGTAAAGCTCTGGGCCTGAATTCTTCACCCATCAGGCGCACACAATCTGTGGATGTTCCCTGAGCTGTCCAGAGTTCTGAATCTCTGAGTTAATATTCCAACAGAATGTTCCACGCTCAAAGGTTGCAAGTATAATACCGGGGGATAACGGAGGAGTTCTGCTCTAGTTTTATTCATTCAGGAGTTGAATGTTATTGGTAAGGCCTGCATTTATTGCTCTGTCATTATTGCCCCAAAGAGGGGGAGGCCAACCTTCTCCTTGAACTGCGAAACCTCTGAGGTATTTCCATTTGATACAACTGTGTGGATTGCTACACCACTGAGAAACATAGGAACAGTCGGAAGCCAATTAGCCCCTTGAAGCTACTACCTTTCAATGGCCAATCTGTATCTTAACTGCATCCACTCATCTTGCTTCAATATCCTCTTATTCCCTTGTCTGGCAAAACTTCCATCAATCTTTCATTTAAATTATTAATTGAACTGCTTTTTGTGGGGAAGGGTTTAACACTTTTAGATCCTTTGCACAGTGTTGAGGTAGAGATCCACCATGATCTAATGACAAGGCTCAGGGGTTGATTGACCTGACCTTGTTCCAAAGTGAAACCGGGGGAACAAGTGCTTTTTGAATAATGAGGTTTTGCCTGAGGTTTTTAATTATTATACATTATGAAAGCATTACCAGGATTAACTGATAAATCTTTAAACACAGGAGAATGTGCAGTCGAATAGTGGATGTCTCAAACATTGCTTAGGTATAATTAATGACACTTGATCGCAATTAAGGATTGTGTAAAGAGAATTAAGGGTGAACAAAGAACAAAGAAAATTACAGCACAGGAACAGGCCCTTCAGCTCTCCAACCTTGCACCGACCTTGCTGCCCAACTGAACTAAAACCCCCTAGTCTTCCTGGGACCATACCCCTCTATTCTCTTCCAAATCAGGTATTTGTCAAGACGCCCCTTAAAAGTCACTATCGTATCTGCTTCCACTCCCTCCCCCGGCAGCGAGTTCCAAGCACCCACCACCCTCTGCGTAAAAAACTTGCCTCGTACATCTCCTTTAGATCTTGCTCCTCACACCTTAAACCTATGCCCCCTAGTAATTGACTCTTCCACCTTGGGAAAAAGCTTCCGACTAGCCACTCTGTCCATGCCTCTCATAATCTTGTAGACTTCTATCAGGTCGCCCCTCAACCTCCATCATTCCAGTGAGAACAAACCAAGTTTCTCCAACCTCTCCTCATAGCTAATGCCCTCCATAGCAGGCAACATCCTGGTAAGTCTTTTCTGTACTCTCTCCAAAGCCTCCACATCCTTCTGGTAGTGTGGCGACCAGAATTGAACACTATATTCCAAGTGCGGCCTAACTAAGGTTCTAAAAAGCTATAACATGACTTGCCAATTTTTAAACTCCATGCCCCGGCCGATGAAGGCAAGCATGCTGTATGCCTTCTTGACGACCTTCTCCACCTGCATTGCCACTTTCAGTGACCTGTGTACCTGTATATCCAGATCCCTCTGTCTATCAACACTCCTAAGGGTTCTGCCAATTACTGTATATTTCCCATTTGTATTGGACCTTCCAAAATGCATAACCTCACATTTGTCCGGATCGGAGTAGACCATTCAGAGATATAGCTCTTGGGGCTAAAGGGGTCAAAGGATCTGAGGGGAAGGGGGGGAATCAGGATATTGAAATTGATGATCAGCCATGATCAAAGTGAATGGCAGAACAGGCTTGATGGGCCGAATGGCCTATTACTGCTTCTCGTTTCGATGTTTCCTCTAGAAGGCTGAATGTTATCCCGATGGAGATAGGTATATCGCTGATAGGGTCAACATGGAGAAGATTTTCCACTTGTGTGCAAGACCAGAGCTGGATGGGTTAAATATTAGTAGTTACGAGTAAACCTTTATTTACTCAGACAGTGAAGCTTGCTACCACAGAGTCATTGAGGAGGGACTATTTCAGGGTGAGTTAGTTAAAAGAAGGAGATGACATGGTGATGGGGTAAGTTAAAGGGTTGGGTGGGAAAAGAACACAGAAACTGTTTGAAGCCACCCAGCAAAGGAGGTTTTAAAATTACCCCAACTGTGCCTGCAGGATTGATTCAACCACATTAAAATACTGTGGCCGCTAGGGCCTTGTGATAATCTCTCCGAGGCCAATCTCCTGTCACCAACACCTTTATTTACAATGTGAACAAAGCACCGTTTCTGTGGCAACAGCGCACAGGACAAATCCGGGAGTCCTTTAGCTGCCATCCGAGTAGAGAACGCTGGTTTTAAACTCCCGCTGCTCCTTTCCTATTGGGTGAGTCTCCACTCCCTCAGGGGAGCTCATGCTTGTTGAGGCCCCTGGGGAGATCTATTGACAATCCCTCGTGACCATCATAACAGGTCTGAGTGCTAATTTAGACCAATGTTGACTTGTGGCTCATGAGAGTGTGGTAAAGTATGAAGACTCGAAGATAAAAGTAAATGGATGCTGGAATCTGAAACCAAAAGAGAAAATGCTGGAAAATCTCAGCAGGTCTGGCAGCATCTGTAAGGAGAGAAAAGAGCTGACGTTTCCAGTCCAGGTGACCCTTTGTCAAAGCTAAAAGGCATAGAAAGTGGGAGATATTTATACTGCAGGGTGAGGGAATGAAAGATGAATCATAGCCACAGAAACCAGGGGAAAGGCTGCTAATGGCAGCCCATAGAGAGTATAAAGGGTGTGAATGGCCAAACAGCAGAGAAGCTGTAAACTGTGACAGATGGAGATATTGGGGGGGCAGTGGGGGAATAGGACAGAGGTAGAATGTAGAAAAGGGGAAGCGGGTGGGGGAGAAAAGGTAAGTGAAGGGGGATGAAGCAGGTGGAAAGAATGGGGGGGACTCTTTCCCCCTACTTCATCCCCCTTCCCTTACTTTTCTCCCCCTGCTTCCCCTTTTCTACATTCTACCTCTGTCCTATTCCCCCCACTCCCCCCCACCCAACATCTCCATCTGTCACAGCTTACAGCTTCTCTGCCACTTGGCCATTCACACTCTTTATTCTCTCTATGGACTGCCATGAGCAGCCTTTTCCCCTGGTTTCTGTGGCTATGACTCATCTTTCATTCCCTCCCCCTGCAGTATAAATATCTCCCATTTTCTCTGCCTTTTAGCTTTGACAAAGGGTCATCTGGACTCAAAAACGTTACGACTCGAAGATAGATCCAGAATGAAGCATTCACTATCCCTCCCCAATTTACAGAGCAAAATTCAAACTCGCAAAGAAAGAAAACCTCCCAAGCCTAACACGAGAGGACAGGTACCTATTGGAGGCCAGCAGGGCTGAAATTACACTACGTTTGATCAGACCATTGGAATCATCCAGTAGTCCACATTACCTCCCAAGCTACACACATGGGACATGCAAAGGATAAGAAGAAAAGTGGGAATTTAGGGAATATTCAACAGCTGACTCTGGACATTATGTCAGAAAAGTGGAACCAATCTAGGTAGATAGAGTTAAGGTACAGGTAGAGTGTGATCTGTTTGAATGGTGGAGTGGTCTGGAGGGACAGAATGGTCTCCTGTTCCAGCATTTCCCTGCAAGTAGCCAATGGCGTAAAGGATGGTGTTAATGTCGCTCTGACCAGTTAACTTTAAATTAACAACAAGTACATTTTTCATATTTTCGGCCTCATCCACACAGGCACAACTCAATTCCAAACAAAATCTATTCGCTGGGAGACTGTGAGCTATTTCACAAAAATAGAGCTGTTGAGTTGAAGGTCTGATTGATGGGACATTTTGGACAAGCCTGACACGCAGCATGTCTTTCTCTGATAGTTGTTTGCTGAGTCTTGGCCCTTGGGTAGATTGATTCTTGGTGAATTGTCCCATTGCTGTATTCCAGTCCAAATAGATATCACCTTGCTCCTTTCTACCCACTCCTGTCAATCCACTTGACTTTTCTCACCGGAATTACTTCTCACTGAGTGGATTTCAAAAGTGATTTTTAAACACACTATTTTTAGTCGTCACGGCATCAAGCACAAACAAAGCTAAATATGGAGTAAAACTCCCTCTGCACTGTCCCCATCAAACATTCCCAGGACAGATACAGCACGGGGTTAGATACAGAGTAAAGCTCCCTCTACATTGCCTCATCAAACATTCCCAGGACAGGTACAGCACAGGGTTAGATACAGAGTAAATCTCCTTCGACACTGTCCCCATCAAACACTCCCAGGACAGGTACAGCATGGGGTTAGATACAGAGTAAAGCTCCCTCTACACTGTCCCCATCAAACACTCCCAGGACAGGTACAGCATGGGGTTAGATACAGAGTAAAGCTCCCTCTACATTGTCCCATCAAACACTCCCAGGACAGGTACAGCATGGGGTTAGATACAGAGTAAAGCTCCTTCTACACTGTCCCATCAAACACTTCTTGGTGAGGGCTCATTGTCGTAAACACTTGCACAGTTAGTCAGTCGGGTGAGAATTTCTCTTGGAATATGGACCATGTCAGAGAACAAACCCTAGATATGTGATGTGGACAACCTGAGTTTGATTGATGATTGCCAACAGATGAAGGTAGTTAATTACCCGACAAGTATTTACCCCTGGCTAACTGACCTTCCAATGACTCCATTTTAAAATTCTAATCCTTGTTTTCAAACCCCTTCATTACCTACAGCCTTCCGAGATCTCTCCGATTCGCCAATGTTGGGCTTTGCACATTCCTGATTTTAATCACTCCACCATTGATGGCCCTGTCTTTAGTTGGCTGGGAACCCGGCACTGGAATAGCCTCCCTGAACCTTCCCTCTCTCTCCATTCCCAGGATGCTCTTTAAAACTGTCCTCTCAATATCTCCTCTCATGGTTCGATGTTACACATGATTTGACAATGTTCCAGTGAAGCACCTGGGGGTATTCCATTTTCAAGTAAGCGTTATATAAATTCAAGTTGTTGTTGCATGGTCTACTGTCTGGGTACCATTTCTAGATATAGCCCCTGGCTCTAAAGCAATCACTCCATCTCTTCTATGCTTTAAATAATGTATTTTAGGATAATGTTTGTTATTTATTAATATATAAATAATTCCTGTAAGTCATGGGTGATGCTGGAGAAAATACTCAATGCTTTTTGCCTGTGTTGAGTTGGGAAGGTTTACACTGGGGATTCATCTGTAAAACCAGGCACAGCCCAAGCACAATTTGATCAATTCGACCAACTGAATAATTGATCAAGCAAAGCTTCGTTGAAATGCCTTATCCAGGAAAAGCTGAACCATCAACTTATTGACAAGATGGCAGGCAATATCTAACACAACATTACACCATATAGCATGCTGGTCCACCCAGGCTGCCCCAGAGTTAACAGGTTGAAAGTTGCTGTGATTATTGATATATTTTGTTTTCCAGATTCTCAATCATATTTCTGGGTGGCTTTGGATTCCGCCTTTCCTTCAAAATCATACTGATTTCAGTGACTGTCTAATTAGATACCCATCTCAAATAGGTCAGACAGACTTCCTCTCTCTGTCTTTCTCCTCCAAATCTTTGTTCTCTTTTGAAGATTGAGGAGGGGAGGTTAACAACTAAGCTTTTAGAAGACGGAGGGTGAGACAGAATGGAAACATCGTCCAAAGGTCAGCACAGATGTGGTGCAGTGTGAGATTGCAAAGTGGAACGCAGCAACAAGCTAAACTTGAGTAAACTCTAACATCGACAATGTTTCAGTTGAGGAATAGACGTGCAGGCAGTGTGGTAAATGCTGACTGGTTCAGACAGGCTGACATTCACCGTGAGCAATGTTCTGCAGTCTGGTGTCAGGGCTGGATTAAGAAGATCTCAAGGGAGCCATTTTTCACTTTGGTAGCCTAAGAAGAATTGAAATCCTTCTGAGAAAGTAGATGATGTGAAATTGGATTTGTAATTCTGCTCCCCATACCTCCCACTCGAAGAACATCAAGGTTAGCTCTGTAGCGATCAGAATCCAGCCACTTGTGTTCGTATAACTAACAGTCTGAGACTTACAGCAGGGTGCATGGTTCTGGTCTCCCTGCTATTAACAGGAGAAATGTTATCAGGCTAACATCAGAAATCAGGGATTCTAATTCGTAGGAAGGGTTGAACTTGGCTGGAGTTCTCTGGCTCTTGAAAAGCGAAGACTGAAAAAGGTCTTTGAGATTGTGAATGGGTTTGGCGGAGAGACATAGAGAAGATGTTCCCAATTGTTGGGGAGTTGAAAAGTAGTGACCAGAAATAAAAGATAGTCACTAATAAATCCAAACATGGAAGAGAAACTTCTTTACTCAGAGAGAGGTGAGGATGTGGCCTTCTCTACCACAGGGAGAGGTCAGAATCATAGACTAATTTCAGCATAGGAGGAGGCCATTCGGCCCATTGTTTTCTCACCAACTCCCCCTCATCTTCTCCCCACATCCCTTACATTGACTTTGCTTCTTTTGATAATGACTGGAAATCTGTGCCCTCTGCTTCTCGATCCTCCTGCCAATGGGAATAATTTCCTTGTCTGTCCGATCCCCTCCTGACTTTGGACTCCTGTGTTAAATCTCTCCTTATTCTCCATGTAGAACAGCTTCTCAAATCTATATCCATAACTCAAATTCCTCATTCCTGGTATCATTCTTACAACTTGCTGTCCAGTGGAATTGAATCTCAGAGAAATCAATTGCTGCTGAGTTGATAAATCCCTTTAAACAGGAACATCTGGTCAGAAACAAGATGATGGATTTGTGGAGATAATTGGAGTTTTTAGGTTTCTGACCAGGTTTTCTTCCTGTGAGGTGCTCCTCTGGACATGGACGAGATGAAACCCAGGCTCAGGTCTGGACCCTGGATCCTGGACCCTGACTGGGCCTTACCCCGAACAACAGCTACAAATGTGAGCAGTGTCCAGATGTGCGAAGCCGCTGACAGTGGAATAGCCAATGCTCAGGTATTATCCAGGAGGCTTCAGGAAGCAATTCAGATGCCATTTTTAAAAAAAGATGTGCATTTTGTTTTGTTTAATTTAAATATTTTCATTCATTACATAAAATCATAGAAAATAGGAGCAAGAGAAGGCCATTCGGCCCTTCGGACCTGCTCCACCACTCATTATGATCATGGCTGATCATCCAACTCAGTATCCTGATCCCGCCTTTCCCCTTTGCTTTGATTCCCTTTGCCTCAAGTGTTATATCTAACTGCTCCTTTAAAGCATTCAATCTTTTGGCCTCAACTACTTTCTGTGGTAGCAAATTCCATGGACTGACCACGCTCTGGGTGAAGAAATTTCTCATGTCTATCCTAAACGGTCTACCCTGCATCCTCAGACTGTGACCCCTGGTTCTGGACACCCCCACCATCGGGAACATCCTTGTTGCATCTACCCTGTCTAGTCCTGTTAGAATTTTCTTGGTTTCTATGAGATCCCCCTTTAATTCTTCAGACTCCAGTGAATACAATCTTAATCAGCTAAATCCCTTGTTGTGTACTTGTATCCTCTCGCTATGAAGGCCAACATTCCATTTGCGTATTTTACTGCCTGCTGCACCTGCCTGCTTATCTTCAGTGACTGGTGTGCAAGGACACCCAGGTCTTGTTGTACACTCCCCTCTCCCAATTTATAGCCATTCAGATAGTAATCTGCCTTCCTGTTCTTGCTACCAAAGTGGATAACCTCATATTTATCTAAATTATACTGCAACTGCTAATCATTTGCCCACTCACTCAACTTGTCCAAATCACACTGAAGCATCTCTGCATCCTCCTCACAGCTCACCCTCCCACCCAACTTTGTATCATCTGCAAATTTGGAGATATTACGTTTAGTTCCCTCATCAAAATCATTAATATATATTGTGAATAGCTGGCGTCCCAGCACTGATCCCTACAATACCCCACTAGTCACTGCCTGCCATTTGGAAAATGAGCTGTTTATACCGACTCTTTGTTTCCTGTCTGCCAACCAGTTTTCTATCGATCTCAAGACACTATCCTCAACCCCATGCACTTTAATTTTACACACTTATCTCTTGTATGGAACCTTGTTGAAAGCCTTCTGAAGGTCCAAATAAACCACATCCACTGGCTCCCCGTCATCAACTCTACTCAATAGATCCTCAAAGAATTCCAGTAGATTTTGTCAAGCATGATTTCCCTTTCGTAAATCCATGCTGACTCTGTTAGCTGTAAAGATATTGGAGATAAGGGAAAATACTCAGTCTCACTGACAATAAGATGACTCCAACACAACAGGAAAGGATCTGTTCACTTTCCAATGCATCCGGAGAATGAATCAATGATGGGAGTGTATGAATAAGGCAGTTCAAGTGGGAGATCAGGTGATGAAACCTCCAGCAGTCTCCCCAGTAAGAGTCAGTAACCATGGGCTGCTGAGTCTAGATGTGGTTGGAATCGAGTAACAAATTCAATATTACCCATCTAACACCACACCCCAAAATTAAAACCAATCCCAAGGAATCAATTGGCACAAATTAAAGAGGTCATTGATTATCAATGGACTTTGTGGATCACATTACCTTGTGCGATGGGATTAAGCCAAGTTACGTTCCCTGGTTGACTTAATTAATTATGACAGTGTAGATGAATTTAAGTTCCGAGGAAAAGTTAAGGTTGCTGAGTTCGATTTGCTTCAAACTGAAGAGGTTTGTGATGTGATTGTAATTGAAGTTTTCAAGGTTAGGGGGAGGATAGGCAAACTTAATCCAGACAAATTGTTCCCTTGAAGCAAATATTCAAATCCCAGTTTGAGGGCAGATGGGGAAGGTGGTTTCAGGTATTCTAATTCCAAGCCGGAATTTTGATCTCTCAGGATACCAAGTGGCTGCCAATGGGGCAGATCAACTCGAACCATCCGTCAGTGAAGAGGTGGGAATCGGATTTCAGGGAGATCTGGCTGGATGGCAGTGGATTGTGAGGATTAGGAAGATTGAGTCTGGGACAGAGGAGATCACAATGTTCTGAGAGGGCCTGGAGTAGAGCACCTTCTTCCCCTGGCCCCCACAAAGGAAATGTCTTTGATCTACACAGAAAATTCTCTTTGTCCTTCCTACCAGCTGCTGAGCCACTTTAATTTTCTGTGGTAATGGGTCAGAGTTCCCTGTTACCCTGGACCTGATACATGAATGAGGGATCATTAATGTTGTTCTTAAAAGTTTGGGTACAGAAAATCCCCAGGCAGAGACCAGAGTCACAACCACTAACTACTGTTCTTGCTCTCAGGGGAGTGCAGTGAAGGTTTGCCAGGCTGATTCCAGGGATCGCGGGACTGATGGATGAGGAGAGATTGACTAGTTTAGGATTATTTTTGCTGGAGTTCAGATGAATGAAGGGGCAATCTCATAGAGACTTATAAAATTTTAACAGGTCTAGACAGGATAGATGCAGAGAGGATGTTCCCGATGGTGGGGGGAGCCCAAAACCAGGGGTCACAGTCTGAGGATTCAGGGTAGACCATTTAGCAGGGAGATGAGGAGACATTTCTTCACCCAAAGAGTGGTGAGCCTGTGGAATTCATCACCACAGGAAGTAGTTGATGCAAAAACATTGAATGTATTCAAGAGGCGGCTGGATATAGCACTTGGGGCGAATGGGATCAAAGGTTATGGGGAGAAAGCAGGATTAAGCTATTGAGTTGGATGATCAGCCATGATCGTGATGAATGGGGGAGCAGGCTCGAAGGGCCGAATGGCCTCCACCTGCTCCTATCTTCCATGTTTCTATGTTACCCTAGCGATAGATGTAATGTCATTTTAAAAAGAAACAAAGTCCACCTAATTTCTTTCCTACCACATAGACAGTTGCATGACATGACAATGGAATTGTGAACTATTCAGGGAAAGTGGTCTCTTATATAAAGTCTACAACTGAGCCAGACAAGTGGTGAGTGGAGCCTTGAGGTGGTGAGACTGGGGAACCAAAGTCACATGTTCCTCTCAAGCACTCACTGCATGGCACATCTCAAATTACTAATCTTTATTGCAAAATATTAATTTCTGAAGTAAATCGAATTTGTATTTGAGTGAATCAATACCAACTGCTGCTAACATTCCCGGGGGAGCCTGTTTCATAGATTAACCACTTGCACAGTTTAAGCATGGTAAGCCTTTTGATAGAGGGAGGAAAATTAGCAGAGTGAATTATTGTATCTGGAGGTTAATTTTGAATTTGCCCCTTTCAAAAACAGACTGTCCACCTGAAATGGACAGCCCTGGACAAGGAGAGAAAACTTGACATGGTTGGAATTATTGGTGTCTTTAGAATCTATGAAGTGTGCTGTGTAAAGAAAGTTTATTGTGTCAAATAACTTTCATTTTGTAAGGAAGCAGCTGCAAACACAACGGATGTCCTTCCTCAAGCAAGAATAGTATGAACTCAAAGGAAGCGATTGTATTTACATCGTGCCTCAAAGTACTTCACAGGAGCAACTATTAAACAACATGTGACACCAAACCACCCAAATTGAACCCGGGTTCGATTCCCAGCTTGGGTCACTGTCTGTGTGGAGTCTGCACGTTCTCCCCCCGTGTCTGCGTGGATTTCCCCTGGGTACTCCGGTTTCCTCCCACAGTCCAAAAGATGAGCAGGTTAGCTGGATTGGCCATGCTAAATTGCCCTTTTCTGTCTCAAAATAGGGGAGTCTAAAACTAGAGGGCATCAGTTTAAGGTGAGAGGGGAGAGATACAAAAGTGTCCAGAGGGGCAATTTTTTCACACAGAGGATGGTGAGTGTCTGGAACAAGCTGCCAGAGGTAGTAGTAGAGGCGGGTACAATTTTGTCTTTTAAAAAGCATTTAGACTGTTCCATGAGTAAGATGGGTATAGAGGGACATGGGCCAAATGCGGGCAATTGGGATTAGCTTAGGGGTTTAAAAAAAAAGGGCAGCATGGACAAGTTGGGCCAAAGGGCCTGTTTCCATGCTGTAAACCTCTATGACTCTAAGATGTGTAAATTTGAGTAATTAGCAGGGTAAATACCTTGGGTTATGGGATAGGTTGAAGGAGAGGGACTGAGTAAGATGCTCTGTCAGAATTGGTGCAGACTCGATGGGCCGAATGGTCTCCTTCTGCACTGTAGGGATTCTATGATCCTACCCATAAGGAGAGATTGGGACATGTGACAGGTGTCATTCTGGAGGCAATTACAGAGATAGGGGGCCAAGGCTATGGAGGGATTTGATGATGTGAGGTTCTTGTGACAAGAAAGAGCCAGAATGAAAAATGCACAAGCATCATGGCTTGTTTTATTAAAACAGCTTCTTCAATTCTCTGTTTATGCTTGCAGACTCCCTCTGCTGGTACAATTCTAAATGGTGACTTCAAGACATGTATGTGCAACATTGCACTTTTCAAAATATTAATACATTACATCCCTCGCCTTCTTAATAAATGGGAGGCATAGCGTGTTTCAATAACTTGTCTCCAAAGTGTAAATAACGAGCTTAAACATAACCTGGACATTAAACTTATTACATATTCTAATTTTTGTATCTATTTAACAATGTGCTAAATTAGATACAAGGAGATGAAAGATTTGTTCACGAACTGAAGATTGTTCACCCTGTAACATGTGAGCATGGTGGATGTTTTCTCTCATAAGTGGGATATTGCCTGATATCTGGTGTGGTCTTATTTAACTCCTGTTCTTCATCTAAGATGTTGATGTCAGAATTGTGTTCAATGATTCCGAATGGTGTTTTCAGTGCTTTGAAGAGTGATGTCTTTTGTTTGATGGTTTGTGATCATTGCAGCTTTCCAACATGACCTTCACCTTCTGCACACAAACACGTTCTCTCCTGGTTTGAGAGGTATAGTTCTGGATTTTATGTTCCACTCTGCATTAATCTCATTCCAAGGCGTCACTCTGTAATTGCAAAGAAATGGATATGGCTCTTGCTTCCACAGTTTGCTTTCAACTATAGCTGAGCAAATCACTTTATTCAGGGTCTATGTAAACCCCTCGCTTTCTCCATCAGATCTTGGTCAATGGGATGTGATTTTTCGATGAGTGAATCTTAAGCAGGTTGACTGAAAGTGTTTCTGTTGGATGAGGCTCCAGAGTCGATTCTCACCATTTGAGGTTCCAAACAAGGTCAAAACCTGGTTAAGCTTTGAGCTGACCACCCTCACTGAAGTGGATGTAGCTGTTTCTATGACTGGGAATCTGCTGTAGTCGTCAGTGGCAATGAGCTAATTACCAGTGGGCAAATCTGTGGAATAATCTCTAACTTCAATTCATGGTGCTTCAGAAATCTAAAGAAGATCACAAAGATTTGACATTGTGACTGCCTGACGTGACAAACACTGGTTGATTTTGTGCTCAGCCAAGCGGTCAATTCCAGTGCAATTTAAATGACTGTTCTCTCTGCAGAGAGTCGGCAGGAGCCTACAAAATGATTCACACTATCTTATTTTGCATTATCCCCATTAATAACTGCGAGGTTCTTGGGACTATGAGACCATAAGACGTAAGAGCAGAACTAGGCCACTCGGCCCATTGAGTCTGCTCCACCATTCAACCATGGCTGATATTTATCTCAGCCCCATTCTCCTGCCTTTTCCCCATAACCCCTGATCCCCTTATTAATCAAGAACCTCTCTACCTCTGTCTGAAAGACACTCAGTGACCTGGCCTCCACAACCTTCTGCGGCAAAGTGTTCCACAGATCCACCACTCTCTGGCTGAAGAAATTCCTCCTCATCTCTGTTTTAAAGGATCATCCCTTTAGCCTGAGGTTGTGCCCTCTGGTCCTAGTTTTTCCTACTAGTGGAAACATCCTCTCCACGTCCCACTCTATCCAGGCCTCGCAGTATCCTGTAAGTTTCAATAAGGGACTAGAAGCAGCCAGAGACAGTCAGAATGGCCTCATGGCTTCTTTATTAAAACAGCTTCTTCAGACTCCCTGCTTCTGTTTGCAGACTCCCTCTGTTGGTACAAATTTTGTATGGTAGCTTCAATAAAACAAAACCCAAACATTGCATTTTTCAAAGCATTAATACGCTAGTGCAGATGAGTTTTAAAAAAAATAAAAGATCAGTTGCCAATAAAATACTTTGGAAATGTGATCACTCTTGTAATGTAGGAAATGAAGAGATTTTATTTTAGTTTTGTTCGGGCATCATGGTCGGTGCAGGCTTGGAGGGCCGAAGGGCCTCTTCCTGTGCTGTACTTCTCTTTATTGTTTGTTCTTTGAAATGAAGCAGACAAATAGCCAATTTCCTTAAACAGCAATTTTTAATGAGAAAAATCTGTAAAAACGCAGCATATCAAACAGCATCTGAGGAGAGAGAAATGGAGTAAACATCTTGGGTCCAATATGACTTCTTTGGAACTGGAGAGAGGTAGAAATGTGATGAGGCTCATGCCATTGAACCAATGGGGAGGAGAGGCAGAGCAAAAGAGAAGATCACGGATAGGTTAGGGAGCAAGAGGAATGAAATGGCAAAGATGTCTTTTAATACAAAACAAAGGGAGTGTCATGAAATTCCAGCGTAGGTGTGACTAGCAGAATAAAGGTCAGCAGAATAGCAGAACATGTTCATAGCACAATAAAGGCCAACCCTGTCTGAAAATTAAAAACATGAGGAGAAGATACAGGCTGGCACGAGGGAAAGAAAAACTCAAAGTAGAGGACAGAGTTCATGGTCTGAGGATGTTGAACTGAACGTTGAGTCCAGAAGACTGGAAAATGTCCAATCAGAAATGAGGTGCTGTTCCACCAGCTTGTGTTGTTCTTCACTGGAACATTACAACAGGGTGAAGACAGAAATTTGGGCATGAGAGCCAAGATGGTGAGTTGAAATGGCAAGGGGCAGGAAGGTCTGGATCATGCTTGTGGACGGAGTGAAGGTGTTCCACAATGTGTTCACCCAGTCTGTGTCCAGTCTCCCCAGTGTTGAAGAGACAGCGTTGTGAGTGAAAGCGGCAGACTGGACTGAATGAAGTGCAAGTCAATTGTGATTGACATTGGTTGAGGGAGATATACAAACGCTAGGGAGAAGGTCTGAATACTGCACCCAGTGGTTTTTTTATATCACCTGATAGGACAGCTGGGACCTAGATTAATAGTCTTCCCCAAAGATCAGCACCTTCAGTAATGCAGCACTCCCTCAGTCTCTGGAGTGGGTCTTACCCACAACCTCCTGCCCCAGAGGCTAGAGTGAGTGAGCACTGACTGACACACCACATTATAACACATGTGCTAAATGCAAGTTAAATGCAAGTTCTTACTGGAGACTCAGTAACACAAAGAGATGTAGATAGACTACATGTGACAATAATCTCCCACTGACTTGGCTGAAGGCATTGTATTAATATTTATACAATACAAGGGATTATATTTCACCTATGAGGTATCAAGATGCTAGAAAATGTGAAGGATTAGGCTGGGGTTAATATTTTATGAGTTTGAACTTTTGTTTTTGGAGATTAAAAATGTAATAGCTTAACGAGTGCCCAGACCCATTGGCTGTCGAAACAGAGTTTGTTCCCATGCTTCATTGTGCTGCTAGATTCAGCAACATCACAGGGAAGTTTTAATATAAACAGAAAGAGCCGGTCAGGATGACACACGATAAAATATCTTTTGGACAATCCATTGTGTGGTTGGGTTGGAGAGGAGGCTTGGTGAGGTCACCATTTTCTTGCAACATCCGCCATTTCCTTTCTGAATCTGCTGAGTCACACAAGGGATGGGGAAGAGTGATGGAGGGACCAGAGAAACACAGAAAGGTACAGAGAAAGCTCATTCAACCCACCATATTGCACAGTCAAAAAAGAGTAAGAAAGAAAGTAGCTGCTCATTTTAATTCAATTTCCCAGCCCCTGGTCCAGAGCTTTGCAGGTTTTAATGCTTCAGATACACATCCAGGTGCCTTTACAATGGATTCAGTGTTTCAGCCTCAAGCACCAACTTAGGCCGTGAATTCCAGACACCCACCACCATCTGGGTGAAAAAACCTTTTCTCATATCACATCTAATCCTTAGAATCCATAGAATCCTACAGTGCAGAAGGAGGTCTACAAGTAAGTCTACAAGATGGTGAGGGACACGGACAGAGTGGATAGTCAGAAGCTTTCTCCCAGGGTGGAAGAGTCAATTACTAGGGGGCACAGGTTTAAGGTGCGAGGGGCAAGGTTTAAAGGAGATGTACGAGGCAAGTATTTTACACAGAGGGTGGTGGGTGCCTGGAACTCGAAGTCAGGGGCGGTAGTGGAAGCGGATACGATATTGACTTTTAAAGGCCATCTTGACAAATACATGAATAGAATGGGAATAGAGGGATATGGTCCCCGGAAGGGTAGGGGGTTTTAGTTCAGTCGGGCAGCATGGTCGGTGCAGACTTGGACGGCCGAAGGGCCTGTTCCTGTGCTCTAATTTTCTTTGTTCTTTGAGGCCATTCGACCCATTGAATCTGCACCGACCACAATCCCATCCAGACCCTATCCTCATAACCCCATGCATTTACCCTCCTAGTCCCCCTGACACTAAGGGGCAATTTATCATGGCCAATCCACCTAGCCCGCACATCTTTGGACTGTGGGAGGAAACCGGAGCACCTGGAGGAAACCCACACAGACACGGGGAGAACGTGCAAACTCCACACAGACAGTGACCCGAGCCGGGAATTGAACCCGGGTCCCTGGAGCTGTGAGGCAGCAGCGTTAGCCACTGTGCCACCGTGCCGCCCCAATCTTCTACCAATCACCTTCAACCCTCAGCTGGGAGAAACAAGTCCTTCCAGTCTACCCTATTTGGGCTCCTCATAATTTTGTGCACTTCAGTTAGGTCACTCTTTCGTATCCTGTGTTCTGAGGAAAACACCCCCAGCCTATCCAATCTCTCCTCCATAGCCGTAATTTTCAAGCCCTGGCAACATTCTTGGAAGTCTCCCCGACACTCTCTCTCTCTCCCGAGCAATGATGTCCTTTCTGTAATGTGGTGACCAGAACTGTACACAAATCTCTAGCTGTGGCCTCACCAGTATTTCATGCAGTTCCATAATTACATCCCTGCCTTTGCATTCGATATCTCACCAATAAAGGAACGCACTCCAGATGCTTTCTGAACACCTTGACCACCTGTCCTGCCACCTTCCGGGACCTGTGGACATGCACTCCAAGGTTTTTCACCTCCTCAACCCCTCTCAATATCTTGTTGTTTATTGAGTATCCCCTTGCGCTGTTTGCCCTCATTACCTCACATTTTTCTGGATTGAATTCCATTTGCCTTTTCTGCCCATTCAACCAAACCATTGATATCAAAGAACAAAGAACAAAGAACAAAGAACAGTACAGCACAGGAAACAGGCCCTTCGGCCCTCCAAGCCTGTGCCGCTCCTTGGTCCAACTAGACCAATCGTTTGTATCCCTCCATTCCCAGGCTGCTCATGTGACTATCATTCTGGAGACAACAGCTATCCTTGTCCATATCAACTGGATGGCCAATTTTTGTGTCATCTGCAAATTTCCCAATCATGTCACCACATTTAATGCAAATCATTAACAGATACAACAAACAACAAGGTCCCCAGCACTGAGCCTGTGGAACAGCACTGAGAACAGCTCTCCATTGGTTAAAACATCCACCAATCATTACCTTTTGTTTCCTGTTACTGAGCGAATTCTGGATCAAACTCATCACCTTCCCCTCTCCCCCATCCTTTCTGATGTGGGCATCACTGGCTGGGCCAGCATTTATTGCCCATCCCTAATTGCCCTTAAACTGAGTGTGTTTCAGAGGGCATGTTTAAGATTCAACCACATTGCTGTGGCTCTGCAGTCACTAGTAGGGCAGACCAGGTGAGGATGGCAGATTTCCTTCCCTAAAGTGAACCAGATGGGATTTTATGACAATCGACAATGGTGTCATGGTCATCAGTAGATTCTTAATTCCAGATTTTTATTGAATTCAAATTTCACTATCTGCCGTGGTGGGATTGGAACCCGGGCCCCCAGAGCATTGGTCCAGTAACAATACCACCATCGCTTCCCTAGTCTGCCAGGTGAGAGCTTGTCAAATGCTTTGGTAAAATCCATGTAGACACATCCACTGTGCTACCCTCATCAATCCTCTTTGTTACTTCCTCAAAAAATTAAGTTAGTATGACAAACATGACCATGTTAACTATCCCCAATCACTCTGTGCCTTTCCAAGTGACGGTTTAAACTGTCTAAAGTAAAAAAAATCTGGCTCCTGGTCCAGTAACAGCTCGACTTTCAAATTCTCACCTCCTTTTTCAAATCCCTTAGTGGCTTTTTCCCGTCCGATCTCTGTAATCTCCTCCAGCTCCAAGCCCACTGAGATACCTGCGCTCCTCTGATTCTCTTTGATCCACTATTGGTGGCCATGCTTTTCAGATGCAAGAACCCGAAGCTCTGGGACCTTGCTTTGAATAAATTGCCAGCCATGTTTCCTACATTAAAACTATAGGCACACTTGAAAAGTATTTAATGGGCTGTAAAGCGCTTTGGGAGACCTTGAGACTGTGAAAGGCACGAGAAAATGCACGTCCCACTTTTTTTTTGTCATCTTTCCTGTCTTTGAGATGTTAAAGCCTTGAGAAAACATCACAATATCGGCAACATCTGGTTAATTTTTATATCTGCAAATTTTTTAAAGACTTAACAGAACAAAGATTGCAGCCTCCTGTCTGTAATGTGCCTGTAATTGGTGACGAGAATACTTGATGTGACTGTGCCAACCTTTATTGTTCGTCCCAGCAGGGTGTGAGGATTGCGTAAGTCTCCTTTGTAGAGGTAGCTCTATTATAGACACTTTAGTGATCTCATGCTGTGATGTGCTGTGACTCTGTACCAAGCAAGAAAAGCATTGAATGGAGAGCAGCTAAAACAGTCATCCACCAGTTTTCAAAGGAAGCAAGGTCATTGCCCTGATAATATCTGATTTGTTACAAACTTCAGACAAAGTGAGGTCCCTGCCTCGATGGTACCTCCTGCTGGGAGACAGAAAGGTACTTTAGAAGTGTAGCTCGGTAGCTTAAGTCCTGAAGAGAATGTGATGCCTTGTTCTGAGCATTAGCTTTATTCACTTGTTCACAGGAATCTGATGTATTCAGCCTTGGTTTAATAGCCAGTCCATTGTTCAACCTCCAGTGGAAGCAGGCTATCTTATTGCCTTTCCTTCCCTTTTGTCCATTTGAAGACAGCTCCCCGATGTGGCCTTGGATCTTGGAGGGAGAGCTCAGAAGCCTTTTGCATCTATTACCAGTGACACCTTTTATCTGGGCCCCAAGGACATCCATGGAGCTTCCATCTATAGGTGTTTCTCCTATTCAGATGACTGAAAGAGCAGAACCACGAGTGGGTACTGTCTCTCTCCATCCAGCCAGCAAGCCTGAGTCCAGTCTATTGTGTGACCCAGCTATACACTAACCCAGCAGTTGCTGGCTCCAGAAGAAATTATATAAATCGTCTGACTACACAGCTTCCAAATAAACCATTCAATTCATGAATGTATGGTGTGTGTGTGCGTGTCCACGTGCGTGTCCACGTGCGTGTGTGTGCGTGTATGTGCATCTGTGTGTTTGTGTGTGTACGTGCAAACACATGTATGCGTGTGCGTGTGTTTGTGTGTGCGTGTGTGTGCATGTGTGCGTGCGTGCGTGTGTGTGTGTTTGTGTGTGTGTGTTTGTGTGTGTCTGTGTATTTTGTGTGTGTATCTGCAGAAATGGAGACAAAGAGGTCGAGGAAGGAAAGGACTGTTACAGCTTTCTGGTCTCAACATTGAGTTCAACAACTTTAGGCTGTGAACTTTCCCCTCCATCTTGACCCCTCTTTTTGTTTTCTTCTATTCATATCCCCTGGTTTGACCCAATACAACTCCACCCCTCCCCATATGGCCACTGTCCCTTGTTGTTCGGGTTTGCTCCCTCTGGGCACTGACCTCTGTTTTCCCATTAACACATTCTGCTCTGCTACCTTTGCCACTATTAATACTCTTCAGTCCCTAATGGTACCTTTAACAGCTCCTTTGTCTCACATCCATGACATCTTTGTCAATCTCACCTTTACCACAGTATTTACAAACGGCAGTGTGCTCAGCTCCCACTTATTGTCGTATTGGGACAAGGACCAAATGAAATAGGGCGTGACTGGCTCCAATACATTACATTCAATTGAATAGAGCTATCCATACTGATGGGGGAGGGGGGGGGGGGGAGGTGCGTGGTTGGGGGGGGGTTGGGGGGGTGCACGGTTAGGGGTGGGGAGGCCAGCATTTGCATGCATTTAAATCGACTTAATGAAGCGCGCGCCCAACTTTACCATCAATTCCCCCTTTACCAGCGTTCGGCCAAATTCGCGTCGGCACCTTTACCAACCTGATAAATAAAAGTCCAACCCGTACTTTTATTCGGCAGGGGAATCGCCGAGGCCCACCCTTCGCGGACACCCCCTCATAACCACCCCGGCAGACCCCCCCCCCCGCCCCTCCCGGGATCGGACCCCTCTGGGAGGCAGCCCCCCCCCGGCAGAGCACACCCCTAACCTACCTCGATCGTGGTCTCCCTCCACCATCCTTCCCGCTCACCTTCAGTCCTTCGACAGCCTGACACTGGACACTGACTTCGAGCCACGGCTGGAGTGATCGGGATTCACACAGGTCCGCTGGCGTCTGCCGGAGGAGGGGGGGCGGGCCCAGTTGGAACTCTGGTGGGGGGAGGGATGAGGAGAGGGGGTGGGCCCACATCGCCCTTTTGGAGGGGGGGGGGGGGGGGGGGAGGGGGTGTGACTTATCATCCCCTGGGTGGGGGTGGAGAGGGGGTGTGACGGATCACTCACTGGTTCACTACCAGCCACAGCCATCTCTCCCGCTCTCTCACACCTGCAGGGAAGAGTAATCTGTGGCTGGTAGTGAACCAGTGATGGTGCCAGGAGGGATCGGCCGCAGACACACAGCGGAACCCCCCCCGACCAGAGGATGAGACGTCACACCCCCTCCCCTCCCCCCCCCCAGAGGATGAGACGTCACACCCCCCTCTCCCCGCCCCCCCCCCCCCCCCCACCCCAGGGAATGAGATGTCACACCCCCTTCCCCTTCCCCCCCCCGCCGACCAGAGGATGAACGGCAGGGAGGCTCTCTCCGCTCTCTGCTTTTTGTTTTGCACCTGGGCGCGCTCTGTCAGATTCTTCCCGAACTGCGCATGTGCAGGTCGGTGCTCCGACAGATGCAAATGCGCTAGGCCCCGCCCACTCGACCAGCGCCGAAAAAAGGCGTATGGGGGCGCTGGAGCGTGGCTGCCGGGCGCGGCTGCCGGGCGAGGCTGCCGGGCGCGGCTGCCGGGCGCGGGTCTGATTTACAGCCGCACCCGGCACTTAGTCCCGGTTTGTAAAATCGGCCCCAGTGTATTTAGCTCGTTTGAAAGAAATGCTGAAAAGGTTTTGGGAATGCTGGAATGTGTTTGAGAAAAGAGAAATGTACATTTCAGGCCAGCAAAGTCACCTATTTGGGACACAGAGTAGACATGGAGGAAAAAGTAAAGGAAGTGCCAGCTCTCAGGAATATCACTGAATTAATATGTGTTTTTTAGGAATGGTAAACTATTCCTGTAGATTCATTTCAAACTTGGTTACTTGTTAATACCTCTACATATAGAATCATAGAACTCTGTGAGGCCGCAGCTGGAATACTGTGTGCAGTATTGGTCCCCTTATATGAGGAAGGATATATTGGCACTGGAGGGAGTGCAGAGAAGGTTCACCAGGTTGATACCGGAGATGAGGGGTTTGGATTATGAGGAGAGGCTGAGGAGATTGGGTTTGTACTCATTGGAGTTTAGAAGGATGAGGGGGGATCTTATGGAGACTTATAAGATAATGCGGGGGCTGGATAGGGTGGAGGCGGAGAGATTCTTTCCACTTAGTAAGGAAGTTAAAACTAGAGGACACAGCCTCAAAATAAAGGGGGGTCGGTTTAAGACAGAGTTGAGGAGGAACTTCTTCTCCCAGAGGGTGGTGAATCTCTGGAATTCTCTGCCCACTGAGGTGGTGGAGGCTACCTCGCTGAATATGTTTAAAGCGCGGATGGATGGATTCCTGATCGGTAAGGGAATTAAGGGTTATGGGGATCAGGCGGGTAAGTGGTACTGATCCACGTCAGATCAGCCATGATCTTATTGAATGGCGGGGCAGGCTCGAGGGGCTAGATGGCCTACTCCTGCTCCTATTTCTTATGTTCTTATGTTCTTATAGTGTAGAAGGAGGCCATTCGGCCCATCAAATCTGCACCAACCATACTCCCACCCAGACCCAATCCCCGTAACCCCACGTTTTTGTCTGCTAGTCCCCCTGACCCTAAGGGACGATTGAACATGGCCAATCTACCTAACCCGCACATCTTTGGACTGTGAGAGGAAACCGGAGCATCCGGAGGAAACCCACGCAAACACGGGGAGAATGTGCAGACTCCGCACAGACAGTGAGCGAAAGCCGGAATTGAACCTGGCGCTGTGAGGTAGCAGTGCTAACCACTGTGCCACCGTGCCACACTTGCTGAGACAACACGAGAGATGGTTTTGGAAGACATCTCTACAAGGCACAAGCCAGGAGTGTGATGGAAAACTCCCCACTTGCCTAAATGAGTGCAGCTCCAACAACACTCAAAAAGCTCAACCATCCAAGACAAAGCAGCCTGCTTGATTGACAGCCCATCCAGAACTTTCAACACCCACTCCCTCCACCTCTGACTCACAGTGGCAGCAGAGTGTACCATCTACAATATGCACTGCAGGGTCTCCCCTCTGACAGCAGCTTCTAAACCCATGACTGCCACCATCTACAGGGATAAGGGCAACAGACACAAGGGCACACCACCACCTGGAGGTTCCCCTCCAAGCCACACCGCCATTCAGACTTGGAAATATATCGCCGTTCCTTCACTGTCGCTGTGTCAAAATTCAGAAACTCTCTTCTTAACAACACTGTGCACTGCAGCGGTTCGAGAAAGTGACTCACAATCTGCTCAAGGGCAATTAGGGATGGACACCCAGATCCCCGAACAAATAACAATAAAGAACATTCTCAATGTAACAGATAAACCTTTCCTAGAAATTGATAATATAACCGCTTGGTCAGAATGACAGGAGGAGATTCTTACCTCGGCAGTGAAGAATCACTCACACCAAGACACTATCTCATTGACTGATCCCCATGGACTTCATAGAATCTTCCATCTGCAGTTTCTGCTTAACACTGACAACATCCTCATAATGACATCCTTTGTAGTACCTTCACATCTCTACTTCCACCTACTCCATTGGCACAGACGTTGCTATTGTGTGTAGGTGATGTTGATATATAGATCTGTAAATGAGTCATACCTACAAGCTATACAGCTACCTTACAGTGGAATGAATTGGAAAAATATTCAATAAGCTCTAACTAAAAATTAATAGACATGGAATAAAGGGGGAAGTCTGTTCCAGTCTTTTGTTTGAGTTTATTGATCTTTGTCATTGCGCACTTTATTGAATCTGGTTTGTTCTACAGCATAAGTTGCACAAAATACACATTTATAACTAGCAGTGTTGAAATGTGCAGCGGGATAAAGATCACAGTGTTACGCCATGTTTAGTCACCCCAGTCCTGTGACTTACAAGAACTGATTAGATTTGAGAGAGATTATCATCTTCACCGTCTTCACTGGGAAACAGAATCCTGGACTGTTTCAAAAAACAAACTGTAGGCGTTGCAGTGATTGAGATAATTTCCCTTTCAGCCGTATGAGTTTGTGTGGATGGATGGACCTATTTTTGTGCATGAGTTTGAGAATCTGAATAGGTTTGTGGGTCCATGCATGAGTGTAAATATGACCATGTGTATGTGAGTTTGTGTGCATGTGTGTGCATATGCATATGTGTAAATATGTGTGAGTGTGAGCTAGCATGTTTGCATGTGCTTATGTTTTTGAGTAACTGTACAAATATGTGTTCATTAATTTATGAATATACATTTGTGTGTGTGTTTCTGTGTGTGTGTGTCTGTGCAAGTGTGAGTTTGTGCAAGTGTGAGTTTGTGCATTTGTGTCTGTGTGTGAGTATGTGTGTGTGTGTGAGTCTGTGCCTGTGTGTGTGAGTGTGTGTAAATGTGTGTGTATTTGTGTGTGTGCGTTTGTGTGTGTGTTTGTGTGTGTGAGTGTGTGAGTGTGCGTGTTTATGTAAATGTGTGTGTATTTATGTGAGTGTGTGTGCATGAGTGTGTGCGAATGAGTGTGTGAGTGCATGTGAGTGTGAGTGTGTGTGAGTGTGAGTGAGTGTGAGATTGAGTGTGTGTGTGTGCATTTGAGTGTTAGCGTGAGTGTTAGCATGAGTGTGTGAGCATGAGTGTGTGTGTGTGTGAGTGTTAGTGTGCGTGAGTGTGTGTGTGTGTGTGAGTGAATGTGTTTAGTGAGAATGTGAGTGTGTGTGTTTGTGTGCGTGAGAATATAAGAACTAGGAGCAGGAGTAGGCCATCTGGCCCCTCCAGCCTGCTCCGCCATTCAATAGGATCATGGCTGATCTTTTCATGGACTCAGCTCCACCTACCCGCCCGCTCACCATAACCCTTAATTCCTTTACTGTTCAAAAATTTATCTACCTTTGCCTTAAAAACATTCAATGAGGTAGCCTCAACTGCTTCACTGGGCAGGGAATTCCACAGATTCACAACCCTTTGTGTGAGGAAGTTCCTCCTCAACTCAGTCCTAAATCTTTTCCCCCTTATTTTGAGGCCATGCCCCCTAGTTCTAGTTTCACCCGCCAGTGGAAACAACTTCCCTGCTTCTATCTTATCTATTCCCTTCATAATCTTATATGATTCTATAAGATCTCCCCTCATTCTTCTGAAATTCAATGAGTATAGCCCCAGTCTACTCAATCTCTCCTCATAAGCCAACCCTCTCAACTCAGGAATTAACCTAGTGAATCTCCTCTGCACCCCCTCCAGTGCCAGTATATCCTTTCTCAAGTAAGGAGACCAAAACTGTACACAGTACTCCAGGTGTGGCCTCACCAGCACCTTATACAGCTGCAACATAACCTCGCTGTTTTTAAATTCCATCCCTCTAGCAAAGAAGGACAAAATTCCATTTGCCTTCTTAATTACCTACTGCACCTGCAAACCAACTCCTTAAGATTCTTGCACAAGGACACCCAGGTCCCTCTGCACAGCGGCATGCTGCAATTTCTTACCATTTAAATAATAGTCCATTTTGCTGTTATTCTTACCAAAATGGATGACCTCACATTTACCAACATTATACTCCATCTGCCAGACCCTCGCCCACTCACTTAGATTATCTATATCCCTTTGCAGACTTTCAGCATCCTCTGCACACTTTGCTCTGCCACTCATCTTAGTGTCATCTGTGAATTTTGACACACTACACTTGGTCCCCAACTCCAAATCATCTGTGTAAATCGTAAACAATTGCGGTCCGAATACTGATCCCTGAGGCACACCACTAGTCACTGATCGCCAACCAGAAAAACACCCATTTA